>NC_056746.1:61308776-61333776 GCF_019279795.1 Protopterus annectens
TCATACCCAACACCCCCATGTGGGGAGCTGCCCCCCCCACACCCCCTGTAACTAAATATACCAACTCCTAGATTGCACTATACTGGGGAAAAGGGTAAAGTTCACCCTGGTGGCCAAGTGATTAGTTTCCATGTAAAAAAAGGGTATGTGTAAATTCGATGAAACAAAGTAGACCTCTAGATATATATATATATATATATATATATATATATATATATATAGGTCCACTTCTAAATCTTGAAAGCTCATAATCTCGAAATTCAAAATATTGAGTCCAAAATCTTGAAAGTTCAATATACTGAAAACTCAAAACAATGAATTTCGTAATATCAAAAAAAAAAAAAAAACTACTGGATACTAATACTTACTATACTCCACCAGAATTACATAGAGAAACAAATAAAAGGCAAAGCATATTAGCTTATTCCAAATAATAGCAGGGGGGCAATCCCCCCTACACCCCCCATGTGAGGGACTGCGCCCCCTCACTCCCCCTGCTAATTAAATATATCAACTCCAAGATTGCACTTTACTACACTAAGATGAGTTATGTTGTTGTATAGCAAAATAAAAGGGAACATGACTAAGGCTATGTTTTGCCATTTTCTTCTGTGGAGTGCTATCATGTAGTTGATATATTTAAGTAGCAGGGGGTGTGGTGGTGCAGGGGGACTTCCCCCCTGCTTATAGTTGGAGAAGAGTAATATGTTTTGTTATCTAGTTGTGCTGGAATATTGTAACTATTGGTATACTATGTTTTTTTCAGTATTATGAAATTCAGTATTTTGAACTTTCAAGATTTTGGACTCAGTATTTTGAATTTCGAGATTATGAGGTTTCAAGATTTAGAAGTGGACCCATATCTATATATATATATATATATATATATATATATATATATATATATATATTTACACACACACACACACACACACACACACACACACACGTCTGTGTATATAATCTTCATGGTCACACAGCAGTGGAGAAAAGAAGAGAAATGAATAGTGATTTTCATCTATAGGGGATTCACAGTAACAATGTCAATGAATCGACTGGCTACTGGATGAAATGAGTAGTGTGTAAACCTTACGCCCTAGATAGCTGGAAAAAAATTACCCTGAGATCCGCTTTAACTTTAAGTAGGGGCTTGTAAACGAGGTGAAGAAAATATTAGTTTAACTGATTGCCTGTTGCTCACCTTAAAATAACATTTAAAGTCGTCACTTTCTAATGGCTCAGCTATTTATTTATTTAACTGCCACATTACAGGACATCATTTTCTTTCTATGATGTAATTTACAGAAGCAGAACAGATCGGCAATGATTTAAATTCATTCACTCGATATAATAACCTGCTTATCTTTTGCAGTATCATGTTGCATAGTCATATTATAGCAATAACCCACGCCTGGGTGTGGGTAATGCTAAATTTACCCACGGTTGGCGTGGTTTGGTCCCGAGGGCGAAGCCCGAGGGACCAAACAAAGCCAACCGTGGGTAAATTTAGCATTACCCACACCCAGAAGTGGGTTATTGCTATTATACCATGACATTATTTAAGAAAAGAAACTATTCCTTTTCTTAAATAATGGCATAGTATAATGCCTGTTTACTGCCCTTCCGCAGATGCCTGGCATCCGCGGCAGTTCTGATGTACTGCGCACATGCGCAGTACATTAGAGCTGTGGGCAAAAGCAACGGAGAAAGCAAGATCTCCGTTGCTTTTAGTGTCTCGCTATGTTAAATGAGTTTAACATAGCGAGACAGTTTTAAAATAAGCAACGGACATCTCCGTTGCTTATTTTAAAACTGTCTCGCTATGTTAAACTCATTTAACATAGCAAGACACTAAAAAGCAGCGGAGATCTTGCTTTCTCCGTGCTTTTAACACTGTCTCGCTATGTTAAATGGGTTTAACATGGCGAGACAGCTTTAAAATAAGCAACGGAGATCTCCGTTGCTTATTTTAAAGCTGTCTCGCTATGTTAAACCCATTTAACATAGCGAGACAGTAGAGTTATACTAATGGAAAAAAGTCCGGGCGACCGGACCTTTTTCCATTAGTATAACTCGATTTACAACGGGCACGCTGGCCAATCAGTGTGCACGTTTTGGGGGGGATCATGGTATAATAGGTTTTACTAACTGCACCGTTGTGTAGTGTTACTTACTATCTGTATCCTGTGCAGGAGAAAAAAACTAAAAACAAATGGAACTTGGATTGTACTGTGCATTTTTACAAGAAAGAAAATAACGCATCTTCACAGCATGCAATCCTTCTTTATCTCTATGTTTTATGGATGTGCTTGTTCCTAGTATCCAAAGCCCACTGCAAATACTGAAAGTACAACATGCGGAATATGCAGGTGGTATTGCATTTATGTACCCTACCACTGTACAAAAGTTAATATCCATCTGCTTCAGTTCTATTTTCAGTTTCTGCAACAGGGCAGGTATAGAGATAAAGACAATGAGAGAGAGAAAGAAAATGTAGGGAGAAAATTGAAGCAGGAAGATACAGACTAATAACAAAGCAAAATAATTTCAAAGCAAGAATAAAATAGTATATGTATTTCAGCAGTACTTCACAATGTCAGAAAGAGTCAAAATGTCGGATCCAGAAACTGCAACATTACAAACTGTGCAAAATATTTCTTGCACCAAGCTAAAAGTGACTACGGCAGATCATGTTTTTCCAATCGCTGTCTATCTTACTAAAAAAGTCACACTTGAGAGCCTTCTGATGTCAAAAAAGGTGTGTGTATGCACATTCTACTATTAGCTAATGTTTCCTTTTCTTTAAGATATTGAAAATCCTTTGAAGGTATTCTAAACACTAAAGGCTCTCACACGGTACCATATTTTGTTTTATGTTTCTGAAAAGCTTTCATATCTCCCTCCACAGACTTTTGCAGCATACATAGTGAAAGTATCTCTTGTCAGTGTTGTTATGGAGATACAGTCACATGATTCAGTTGCTGTCTTTGTCATTCTTAGTGGTTATTTCAGCAACAAACTTCTGACCTTTTAGGCTCAGTCCTCTAGACTTTATTACCGAACCATTCATTTTGATAATAATAATTTTAATACATAAAATAGATTTTTTGCCTTAATTTTGGAAAGCGCCTCTGAATGTTTCTTACAAAATAGGTTAAAAAAATTTGAAATGGATAAGGCAAGGCTTTAATTAGGTCTCAGAAGGCATAAACATCTCTTTGAAGATGCAAAGCCAAGTACTTTAAAAAAAGCTTTCAATTTGCCTCATTAATTTTGGAGATTTGAAACTGCAAACTACATTTGTAATTAAATGCCATCTGAATAGGAACATATGAAGTCTTTACATCACTATCTAAATGACAAAACATAAGTACATCAAGATCTATTTATAAATAATATTCAAAACAGAAGACAGAATTTAGCTGTCTCTTGGTAATCTGTACCATATTTGTTGGTGACAGCGTGGCTGCAGTCCATACCATTCTAATATAACAAATCTGTTAAACGTTTATAAAAGTACCCTACTATTTATTCACTTTTCTTACCCTTATCATAAATCCTTGATATCACAGGTTGTAAATGATTTTCATAATCTAACATGGTAAATTAATTAGAAGTAAAAATGTCCCAGAAATATCGGGCAGTGGTTTCTAGGAATTTACTCTTGGTTAGGGCACTAACAGGTTTCAATGAGAGGTATGCTGACATTTAATGAGTGAGTTATGCACAATGGGTAATAGTTAGCTTCCAAAATCAATCAGCTGCAATAATGTATGAGAAAAGGATCTACTATAGATGCTTACATTCTAGTAGAGCACAACACACTTGCTCACTGCCATTTACTCGAAAATGCAAGTGCTCAAACTCCCATCAGCCTATTTTCCCATTTCTAGGCAGCTGTCATAACACCCAAGCTTATAAAACTATACAGCCCTACCAAATCCTAAGTTCTAACCTTAAAACATCTGGCAAGTTCTCAACCCATTTCCTCACACCTTTTTGAAACACCTCCACTTGCTCTCCCTAACTCTAAAGTCCCCAATTGTTCCTTAAACCTAAATTCCTTAATGAATTCCTATTGCTAAATCTCACCTCAAACTCCCTACACCTAAAACTCCCTTCCCACAGCCTAAACCTCACACTGCCTTACTGCTCCCTAATAATTAAACTCCTTTCTCCTCTACCTAACCCAAAAATCGCCCCTCCCTTACCCAAAAATCCCCGGTTATCTAACAGTGTAGTACCTCGTGGGCGGTACTGCACAGGTTAGGGCATGTCCATATTGATTGGCAGGTCAGCGCATATTTGAGTGACACTGAGTGTTCCCTTTATGTCTGAATAAGTAACCTGCCAAATGTTACACTCTGTGAATAACAATAACCGCTAATCATATGGTCTGTTTCTTGCATATTTTGTGATTTCCTGATAAAGCACTGAAGATTAACGTCATTAGAATCTTGACCAATGGATGGGAGATTGCAGATATACCCCAGGGATTACTTCAGTGT
Organism: Protopterus annectens; assembly: GCF_019279795.1. Classification (NCBI taxonomy): domain Eukaryota; kingdom Metazoa; phylum Chordata; order Ceratodontiformes; family Protopteridae; genus Protopterus; species Protopterus annectens. The sequence goes on from NC_056746.1 coordinate 61,313,285, forward strand.
CACTGCTTGACAGAGGCACAGCAAAATGATAGGCATAGTTTTTATTCAAACTAAAGGGGTGGCGAAAGCCACATAACTATGGGCTAGGCTTATAAATGCCCTTGGGCAGATAGCCTAGTATGAACCTATGAAATAATGACATACATTTGAGTTTCAGACGGCATTTCCTTCAGAAAAGACATGTTAACACAAATCCTGTTATTCTAGCAACTTTCTAAATTTTTATGAGAAAGATTTTGTCGCCATTATTTTAGGTTTTGTCCAGACTCCAGATTTCTTGTACTAAGAGCTCGAGAGGTATGCTTTGCATCCTTCATCGTGGTGACAAACAAGAGAGAAAGCCACACACACCATATTGCACTTTATTACCTTGAAATACATGAGTTACTACACAGTATCTCTTTTGATTCCACTTACAGATAAAACTTCACTTTTTTATGCCAACACAAATATATTTTCAAGTTTTTTTAAACATCTGCATTAATCAATACGTTTTCTTTATTGTGCCGTAAAACTATATTCATTCTAGCTATGCGATCACCCAGGACAGGCTAAGATTTACTTATTTATTTGCTACTCTTATAGTATAGTCCTTATATGGACGTCTACAGTCCGAGAAAATATTTAAAAGTGCAAATACAGAAGTAATGCTTTTCGGTCTTCCCAATGTTAAAGTAACTTACTGTGGCATTACTGTAGCACATTCCACATTAGAAACAATTTAAATTTTTGCAAAAGGCATGAGAATGCTTTTGATTGGCATCGGAATGTATAAAACACAAAAAGAAAGTGGTAAAAAGCCTTTGATTGCGATTGGTCAATTCCACATAACACTTGAATAACCATGTAAAACCTGAATAACCGATAATAACCGATCGCAATCAAAGGGTTTTATACATTCTGATACCAATAAAATGCTTTTTACTGCTTTGTTTTATTAATCCGGTGTAAGCTACATGACAGCTAATTACTATTAACGTAGCTTGGTAAGTTGTGGACGTTTAGGGGCAGGGTTTGCTACTGCGCATCCTACGAGGTACTACACTGTTAGATAACCAAATCTCCTTCATGCTCCTGCCCAATGTCTGCTTGCTTGAACTCATATTTGAGTTCCAGTGTGAGCAGCAGCCTATACAAGGGACTAGGCAGTTGAGTACCTGGCTTCAAGACAGGGTCTATATTACAATGTCGAACTAAAATAAGTTTGAACATTGTAATATCGAACCCTAAAGTCCAAAATTCAGAAATAGGGAAGCCACGGCACATCAATTTTTTTCCCAGGGAAATAAATTGGTGGGCTGTTTTTGGGGCTTTATTTCCTCCACTGTGGTGCGATCTTGGAGTTGGTATATTTAAGTAGGGGGATGTGGGGGGCACAGTTTATGTTTAAGGTTTAATTTTTTTTTTTTTTTTTTTGTCACGGAACAGCGATTTTTTTCCCTGGGAAAAAGAATCACTGTTCTGTGTTTTCATTATTGTTGGGTCTCGGACTTTAGGGTTTGATATTACAACGTTCGAACTTATGTTAGATTGACGTTGTGATATAGACCCTTCAAGATAGTGGTTGCACTTAGTACTCGAGTGCCTGTAGTAGTTCAATGAGAAAGACCATAATTGGAATTATAAACATTTAAAGGTACAGAGATCACGATTCATATATAAGAGGGAAAAGCTGTAAATTTGGCACTGCAAGGACAAACTCTAAACAGAAAGTTATCTAGCATAAGCTGCATGCTCTGGCACTGGCAGTGTTCTGAATATTTGTGTTCTAGAGACATACAACAGAACAGAGATAAACAGATAAAGAGCAAATACACCTTGAACAAATTAAAGCATACCTGAACTAAGTACCTGGCATCACTCTAAGGAGGAGAAAGTATTAACACCAGACATAACTGAAAACATGTGCAATTGATAACTAATGTACCATGTAAATTTTTTTTATTTACACACACATGCTATATAAAATATGTACACCTGTACAATTAAATTCCTCCGACAAAGATATTGTATCTGAGATCGTGGCATAATATGGATTGCTACCATACTCCATCTTCTGGGAAACAGGGCTGATAAAGCAAGGGATATAAAGATACATCAGGATGCTTGTTGTGAGTTTAAGATAAGGTACAAGAGGGGGATAAAAAAATAGAACAACTCTGGGGGATAAAAAGATAAAGCAACTCTAAAAGAGCAACACCGAAGAACAGAAAGGCAGAGGAATAGTAAAGAATAAATAATATTTAATGAAACAATACGGAGGAAGTCAGAAATAAGTCAGGGAGGAATAGGTACAACTGATAAAGAGTAATAAACAGTAGGAGAAGAAAGAAGCATGGAGGAAATAAAACAGTGGGAGGCAAGGGGGAAAGGACAGCAGAAAAGACACGCACAAGGTGAGGTTAATGTGGTCAGAGATGACTAGCAGAAGGCATTATGTAAAGGTAATAGGATCAAGGTGATAACCACGAGTCCCATGATTTTCCATTAATTAGAAGCAACATGTAGTCTAGGAAGACATCATGGTCATCCTATGATGCTGGGTATTTAGTATCACTGCATAGCTAACAATGGAAATGTGAGAAAATATTTGGTATGGATGAAAGGGCCAGAAGCAGATATATACTTAATAAGACAAGGTGAAAATGGGAAAGTCAGGGTAGACTATTTGGAAGGGAAGAAAGAGATGCCACTCATCAGCTTTTGAACAATAATGCTGTTAGATGCAAAAAGTGAGAAGTAGTATTTAGATGTACACAGTGATCCTGTGAATCCATCTTCTTGGGTTTAAGATTAGGTTCAAAACAGGCTTATGGACTGGGTGGGATATTAGAGAGTATTTATTATAGTAGGGATCAATAATGAGAACCAAGGGCATAGCTGAAACCCTAAAGTGGACTGATTAGACATCAAAAATTAAAGCCTTCTGAAACTGTTTTGCTGGAGGGCAAGGTACTCTGCATGGAAAAGGGAACCACTGCACTAGAGAAAACAAATATGTTGCTGCAATTTCATAGTAAGGGCAGTAAATATGAATGCATTCTAATGTTGACAAGATAGGAGCACCCTCTAGTTTTCACCTGTTCTGTAACAGCATGCTGTCAGATGTAGACCCAAGTTACTATGATTCAATTATCCTGAGTTTATGTATGGTTCAATCATATAATATAGCACTGAAAGTTACAGAAAGACCAGAAAAGCTGCATGGATAAGTGAACTTTTTTCAAAGGTGATGGTTACACTAGACAAAATGTTGATGTTAAGCTTGCAAGATCATTTACCTTTAACAAAATAGTGCTATGCAAGTTCATGGAGTTTACCTGTGCCTGAAAAAGTTGCATGATGATTATTTTCATCATGTTGCACCATATGTTTGTGAGGGTGGTCATTTCATAACTATTGGGATCAGTGAAATGGCCTCTTTAGTGAACTGGCACCACAATAGCCTGCTTCTAGATATCAGGGACATAGATTTCGATGTTCTGTTAAGATTGTGAGTAAGGATGCATACTAGGCTATTTTTGTTTACACAGATCAGTCTACGTAATATCTCATATGCTCCTAAGAAACCAGTGCTTCTGACTTTGCTTAGGCAGAGTTGACCATTTCAGATATAATCTTACAATACTGTGAAGCTTATTTAAATCAGAGATCAATCAGAAGACAGTGACTTTGCAACAGCATTAGCTATGGACAAGACAGGATACTTGATCAAAGGTCAGAGTCTGGGATTGCTGAGATCTTACTATAGGAAGACATATGTTATTAGGCAACGGTATTTAAATGTGCACAGATAACATATGACTGAAGTCAGTGTGAAGTGTACTAAAGAAAGATATTTATGAATGGGTCATATGAAAAGGACTGAGAAAGGATGGAAAGCAAGGAAAATGCAGTGTAGATTATAAGAAAAAGAATCTTGAAATATGTCAGCAAAGTGGCAGTAGAAGGAAGGCTGAGAGCATGCATTAGGGATGGATGGAGGCATTCAATCGGTATGTGGAAACTCGAGGCAAATACAGGAAACACTGAATTAAGCTGGGAAGGTCAGAAGTATAAAGAGGCCAGTGAGTGGATATGCGTTTTGCATGAACACTTTGTATCTATATTCATTAAGGAATAATGAACATGGAATGCCAGACTGTGAGGACAATAGAAAAGTAGGTTGGTGTGAACAGAAGAAAGGTTAAAAGCTGACAAACTAAGGAAGGAAGGCGTTAGTGACACTAATGGGGCTTGATGTTATCCCACTCACGATCATCAAAGGACTACTGAGAGACAACTTAAATATTACTTCAACAAGTACCTTTCCTTTTTTACAGGGTGAAATGCATCTTAGTTTTCAATATATTTTCCCATTTACATGGACTTCTCTGAAAGTTCTTTTGTCTCATTTCAGTTTCCTTTTGAAGATTTCATATAATATTTTCTTTAAGAAAGTAAAATATGTTTCAGCTCCATCATTTGAAACTTGACAGTAGACCTCTTTCTTTCTGTAAAATTCTATGGTGCTCTGTTATCTTTATCACTTATTTAGTACATGTCAGTGTCATTACATGTTTTCTGTAATTAAGGCAATGTTTTAAAATATTATCATATTTCTGTAAAACCTCAGAAAAGAACAGAGCTATAATCCATGTTGGTCAGCACTACAATATTTGAAATGAAGGTAAACCACAAGCACTGTTTTCCCCTGATTAGTCAGTGTGGTCAGGCTGAAAGATGTCACTTCAAATTAATAATAGTCCAGCCAGAACAAACATTTTTATTCATTCTTCCCTGATATGTGCTCAACTCACAATTAAATAAAAAGTCCTCTTGGCTGATATAAGTAAGACTAATGCAGATATAAGTAAGACTAATGCAGATATCTCGGATGGTTTATTTCCTTCTTAATCCTCAGTCCTCTTGAACTGCATTTCTTTCTGAAAAAATAAAATAAAAAACTGGAATGGATTTGTAATTTTCCTTTTAATTTGCATGTATGTTCTTGGAAACAATATCACTGGTCTATCTATCATACATGTTCTAGCTTAACATATTATCTGTGGTGGCATTAAATTACCATTGTTTTCTAGAAATTCTCAGATTTTTCCCTGTTTCATTTCAATTTACAACAGAGGAATATGTCTTGCACTTACTTGAGATTGTGTAAGACAATAAATAAAAATATATTTTTTCTATATTCCTTTAGTTTTCATATTATTCATTTTTATTACTCTTGCACTGCTGATTGCATGCATTTTTAAGAGCTGAGTCTGCACCTTGGTCAACTTAAAATAACTTCCTCTACTTCCACTAAAATTCTTCAGTATCTCCTTTCATCTTTGGTGATCTGCATTTCATAATGGACATCACTTTTTCTTCTTCTTTGTCTACTTTTTTTATGTTTCTCATGAACGAGACTGACTTATTTCTCCTTTTTTATCTTTTGCTTCACTGCCTTCTGTTAAGGTTAATCTCTTGACATAAAAAGGCCTTGATGCCTTTATATGCTCCTTTCATCTCATAAGTAAAGTTCTAATCATTTTATTTCATCACTTTTTCTTTCATACTTTATCTTCAAATATTTAGAAGCATTTCCAGGCATAGATAACTTATGTCCTTGCTGTGATAATCACTGAAAATTAAAGATAGCAGATTATTAGCCACGTATCTTCTTAGAAAATCCATTGAGTCTGTATCAGATATATAACAATAAGTGGATTCCATTAAAGACTATTTAAGGCCAACCAATGCAGGCAGACAAGGTAATAGCAACATGTATATAATTCCTATAAAATTACTAATGAGTGCAGATGAAAACCTAATGATAGCAAAAGACTAACATGTTTACATTCTCTCCTCAATGAGCGAATTGCCACTTGAGAAAAGATCAGTCTTCTTTATTCAAATTTAAAAAGATCAAAAGCAATACCTATAGGAGAGGGCAAGCTCCCTGCACCCCAACACCAACTGTTACTTATATATATATATATATATATATATATATATATATATATATATATATGTATATATATATATATATATATATATATATATATATATATATATATATATACCATCTCTGAAATCAGATAACAAAAGGGTAAGGGCAAATTCCCAGACCCTATTTTTTTTGCAATCATGCATAGCAAACAGCCAAAATGCTGACAAGCCTTTAAAAGCATTCACTCTTTTGAATGGTCAAAGAGGCAAAGCCTGGGGATTCCAAGATGGTGGATATCCAGTGAACACCCTTTTCATGTGGCTCCCTGTAACTGCTCATAAAACTTGCCTTAAACCAACTATAAATGACCTAAAAATCTTATCAAAACTTTTACTGAAGATTTTAAAGCCATTTAATTGCTTTCTGAAAGGAAAAGTATCTGCTCACCAGAGAAGAAGCTACTAATTTTAATCTTAACATATCGGGAATTCCTCACCATGTGTGACTGGGCCTGTTACTTAAATGAAAATAGAAAACTTAAGAAGTCATTCAAGTGATTAAAATGTCAAATTAAATGGATGGTATGGACACTCAAACTACAAAACCTAAATTATCATCTACTGCTTCACCTGAGAAAGAAACTGTAGTAAAAATTCAACAACTGATTAAGCAACAACAAGAAAACCCCAAATCTTCTATAATACCAAAGTCAGATCAATAATTTAACATGGATGACTTAAAAATGGCTCTTTTACCTATGCAAACAGCTATACAAAATTTCTCATAACAATTATCTGGGTTTGGGAGCACTTTGAATCAAATAGTTTTGCTCCTTGACCAAACTGAAGCTATAGCACAGGCAAATGAACTTAAAATTGATAAAATTCAAAAGGATCTAGAAACAAAAAATACCATGATTTTACAAATTCAACAAAAATTAACTGATATAGAAGCTAAAAGCAGGTGAAATAATATCTTGATAAGAAGTATTTTGGAAAAATATGAACAGCATCAATTAACCCATACCCTCAAACAAATCTTGTGTGGCCTGTTACAGAATGACACTGTTGCATCAGAAACAATCAGAGAAAGAGCTCATTGGGCACTTAACAACAACCAAGCCCCTGCTAAACCCAGACAAGTATACACTAAACTCCTTAATTACCAAGATGTTCAAAAAATCCTGCTGGCAGCCAAAACCAAGAAGTTTATAACCTGGAATAGCTATAAAATCACCTTCACTCAAGACCTCCCTATACAGATCAAACAAAAAAGACAATTGTTGTCCCTGTACTGTACATATTTACTGAAGCAGAAAAATACATTTCAAATGAAATATCCTAATACTCTGGTATTTCATCACAAAGAACATAAATACTCATCTGACTCATCGAGAGAGGCAAAAGCAACTTTTTTGCAAGCTTTTGATGAAACCCCAGAGTCTTGAGTCATCAAGGAAACAAAAACGGATTAGTTGTCATGTTGAAAAACTGACTTTATAAAGAGGAAATCAATAGTTTACCAATCTCTCCACTCCTACCAGAAGTGACTTCATAAAATCTATGTTTGAAGAAGGTACATTGATTTAAGCTCCAGTTGCAGGGGTGATTCATTTACCAGGGACTCCTTCCTGTTTAGCTTCTTAAAGATGTAGTCAATACCTTCATCCATTAGTGGTTATATGACACTCTAATGCTTCTCTAGCTTGTTATGTATGCTCTATGACCCTACTGCAAAGGTTGGCTGCAAACTGGAATCCTTGAAACTTGACTTTATTAAAGTTATATGGGAACATGATTATGCAGTCAGATGGGTCTCAGGCAAAACTAGAAACATCAGCATTTTCTTTCCATTATAAAACTGGTTTCTAAGGTCAAAAATGGAAATCTTCCTGCAACCAGCAACACAGTGCATGTAGCAAGACTTAAATGTTTGGGAATAAAACTCTGGAAGTTGAGACTTACATAGGAAATGTTTGTATGACAACTTGCTTACTTAAATTGGTAGTAATACCATTTTATTTTTTGTTCATATCCAATCAGGATATAAATGGAAAATGGAAAAGATTAGGGTAAAAATAAAAAAATATTACATTAAGTTGAAAATAAAATATATATATATAACTGTACAGACATAGCTCACATTGCTAACAGTCTCAAATAGGATAAGAAGTTATCAAATTTAAACAAATTAATAACTGAGTTCTATATGATGTAAACTGTTTTGTGACTAAATTAATAACTTTGTGATTATGCAATTATAAGATGTTAATGAGAGATACAATGACCAGTCTGAATGATTGTTACCTTTCAAAAATGCATAGACAGTTAAGCTACTTAGATCTGTATGCCACGCCTGATTGCTATATATTTTTCTTGAATAACAGGCAAAGTTTTTCTGATCTTTTCCCATTGCAGAATAAGTGAGACAGATGTGATAAAGTTACTAAAATATATTCTCTGAAAATTGGTTGTTTATGTCAGTGTAAACTTGACAATTATGTATTTTTCTACTTCACCAGTATTCTTTACACAAATGACTTCTTACTATTAATGTTAACAAATATTACACAAACAGAAATTATAACTTCTTGTTTAGAATAGGTTAATAAATGCATTTTGTTTAATCACAAATAGGTGATATTAGAAGGTACTCTCAAAATAATCTTGTTTGATGTTATTATAAGAACCTCTATATGGCCATCAAAATTTTGACTGACAGAGACCCTTCCTGATGATTGCACCACTATTGAGACAAATCGAGCTATTATTTTGTATAGAATCTGATACAGAAAGCATTTTATATTAATGTCATTGTTTTTACTTCATTGGTAACTACAATGATAATACCACCTTTTTGACACTACCCTGCAATCAGGAGCTGATGGGTTATTGGTGTTTTGCAAAAGGATAGCGAATCTAGGAATACTTATATTTTTGTATAACAATTTTTCAAAAAACTATGAAGAACTTACTAGTGAGGGTTTTTGGGGTTATTATTTTTTTACTTGTTACAGTTGTCTTAGTTACCCCTATACACATGTTACTCTCTTTCTGAAGAGTTGGTTAGGTGGTTAGGCACTGGGGTAGTTCTTTTTTTTTTCCAAATATTTTTTTTTATTTTCCAAATAATATAATGTTTAAAAATACAATCATCAATAAATAAGTATTATAAACCTTGATATACACTATGTATAACTGACCTGGACAAAGGAGGGGAAAAATATATGAAATTAGTAACAAAAAATTATAATATTCAATTAATAAAGTATAAAGGTACACATTCATTATTTAAGGTTCATTTTTAATGTCTCAATAAGAGTTAATTTTTTCCCCAAGGATTGTTTGTCCATGTTTTAGGTGAAATTCTTAATTCCTTCACCTTGATTTTTATGTCGCTGCTTCTTCCATCAATCTCAAGAATTCTTCCAGAGTAGGTTCTTGTGAAGACTTCCACTTTCTAGTTATACATTTCCTTGCCACAGCTAGTATGGACCAAAGTAGGTATAGATTTTTTTATTCATTCCAATAGTATCATTAACATTTAAGAGGACTAAAGATTTGGTTAAAATAAAGGTATCTGTGAATATAGTTTGGAGAAAAATAATAATTTCTTCCCAGAATTTTTTTATATTAATAAAATCAAAAAATATATGAGACCAATCAGCTTTACAGTTTAAAGAACTTCTCCAACAAATGGATTTATCAAGTGAATTGAATTTGGCTAGTTCCATGTAATTATTTTCCATACTTGTAAATTAAATGTTAAGTTAACAGAACATAAAATATTTATTTTACTCTCAATTGATATATTAGTGTGACATCCTTTTGCTATAAAATTCCAATATCTTGCATTAGGGTTAGTTTTATATGTTATCAATATTTTGTATAATTTTGAAATTAGATTTGTCCAATTATAATTGTCGTACATAACTTCAGATATTAGACTTATCAAATTTGGACTAGTTTTATAAGGGGAATTAATTACTTTTAAGATCCATAACATATGATAATATGCTTTGTAGTATCAACCAATCTGCTGATAGAATGTCATATTTATTCTGAATTTGTTGAATGTCTAATACTACTTGATTCTCTATGCAATGTTGCCAACAGGTGAAGTTTTTCCCCTCCCATCTAGTTAAAATAGCATTATGAATTGTATTGAAGAAATTCTTTGTAGAGCTAAAGTGTATTATCAAGTCTAGCCAAATCGTAATATCCATGTTAGTATATATAAATCTTCTGGGGTAGTTCTGAAAGTGTCAAGTGCTACAGTCTTAAAGATAAATTCTGCTAGTTTGGTATACCTGGTTTATTATATTATGTAGAAGGAAATTGCTAAAATAATCAGGAGGAAATAGTAGAGAAAAAATGTAGGTAATTGATTCTTGCAACTTAAATGGTCTATATAACAAGAGGGAAAAAGTTACTTATGCACTTAGCATTTAAATCTGAAGCCAGTGTGTTTTTTCTTCAAGAAATACATCTGTTAAAAAATGAATGTGACAAAGACGGAAAACAAATGGATAAAATCTATTAGTACATCAGGGTGTAATTCTAATTCCAAGGGACTGGCAATACTAATTAAAAAATCTTTTCAAGATCCAGCCATTACTCAGGAATTGAACATTAATGGTAGATGGTCCCTTTTTGTATCCCAAAACTCGCATTTCCAGAAACCTGTTTTGTTTCCAAATATAGCTGGCCTATGTGCAAAACCACAAGACTTTATTCTTGAAATCCACATTCTATTGAATAGATTTCCTGATTATTACTACATCTTGGGTGAGGACTGTAATGCAGTAATAGACCTGTTGTTAGACAGAAAAAGCAGAGGTAACTCATATAACAATAAAGTGTCAGTCGTTTTAGCTGATTTAATGTCTGACTCCAACCTTGTAAACCCCTTTTCTATAGGCAGTAATATCCCACCAAAAGACATATTTACATATTACATTTTAAAAGACATATTTACATATTACTCAAAATGCTATAAATCCTGGTAAGGAATTGACATTTTTTCTGATCTCAGAAACCTTCTTAAAGGAAAAAATTGGATACTTAACAGAACCAAGATTTTTTTTCACACCATTCCAGAATTACATTAACACTTAAGTGGTTAAATAAAGATAATTTAAAACTTTTAGGATGAAATTGATCCCTGAACCCTAATCTATTTCAAAAGGATGATGTAGTTCAAGAAATAGCAAATATTTTAGAAGAACTAAAGAACAGTCTGGTCAATACTAATATCCCATATCATATGCAATGGGCAGCATGTAAAGCTAGGATAAGAGGGGGTCTTAATACAAAAAAGCAACATACTACAAAAAATATCTAAAGACAAGGAAAACAAATGAATTGCTGAAATTAATGTGATAGAAAAGAAGATACAATCTACTAAAGATTCTACATTAGAATCCCAACTAAATACATTACAGAAAGAACTGTACCAAATGCATCAACAGCAATATACATTTCAAGAAATTAAATTCTTGGCTAAATATTCGGAATGGGCACAAATGCCCTCAAAACCTTAGTGAGAATTATTAACAATAAGCAAGCAATCCCCAGGATATCCCCAATAAACTATGAAGGCAAGTCATTTAATAGTGATCAAGAAGCTCTGACTATTTTTGAAATTATTTATACAATGATTTATGGTTCATCTGATAACCAAATTTTAAATATTAATTGTGAAGAGTTCTTCAACTATCTAAATGTCCCAAAAGTAGTGAATTGCAAAAAAAAAAATGTCTTAAACCCCCTTCACACAACAGGACATTCTATATGTCATAAATAAATTGACACCAAACAAAGCCCATGGCCCAGATGGGTATACAGCAGACTTTTACAAGACATTTGCCCAAATCTTATCAAACATTCTCCTAAAAAATTTCAGTTATATGAGACAACATAGTGTTACTGATCTCTATTTAAAGTAGTCAAAAACAATTTTTGTTCCGAAAAATAACTGATAAATCTAATCTGCTCAATTACAGGCCAATTTCTCTGATAAATACAGACATAAAATTATGTCCTCACTGCTAGTGGAGAGGCTTAAGAAGGTTTTACCTCAGATTATATCATCTGAACAATCAGGCTTTATGAATAATAGGGAGGCATGGGACAATACTTTGACACTAGATGCAATGATTCAGCTCTGACAGAAATCCGAATTATGCCCTTGAATGAAATGCATGCAAAGCATTTGATTGAGTTTATCTGAACTTCCTATTTACAACATTGCCTCATTATAACATACCAAAGGAGTTCATAGAATGATAAAGATACTTTACATTAATTCATTTCTATATATAAATAAATTAACTTGAAATCCTATTAGAACTTTAAATGGGACCAAGCAGGGATGCCCATTTCCCCTTACCTTTTCAATCTATATATTGAACCTCTATTCAAGTATATACCCTAAAAATCATACCATCATATCCCTAAAATTATGAATAATAAGGTAACTCTATCAGCCTTTGCTGATGACCTAAATATATATTTTGAAGTTCTAAACACAGACTTAAATAAAATCTTATCTTCAGTTGATACATTTTATAAAATTTCTAACTATGAAATAAATACATCTAAATCTCTTATTTTTCCAATAACCCCCTCAAATCATAAAATGTATGCGTTAAAATATGATTTAAAATATTTAGGAAAAACGTTTGAACACAACCATCAATCTAAGAAGTATAATAACATATATAACTTGGAATAACATTCTACAAGACACTTAAAGATTGAAGCAAATTAAACTTTTGCAATTGTCTAAAGCTACAATAATTAAGATGAACATTCTACCTAAATTACTATATCAATTTAATGTATCAAATATGATTATCCCCCTAAACTTTTTCCATAAAATTAATGCATATCTGTCTTCTTCTAACACCCCAAATTGACCAGAGTCAGCTATACAAAACTCATATATCCCAAAGAGAAGGGGGTCTTGGCTTGCCAGATTTCCAATTGTATTATGCCATAATCTCTTCCAGTAGAATAATACAAATTTCGGATCAGCCCCAATACAAAAGAATGGACCCCTCTCAGGGTACAAATTTGGTATGAGCATGCTAAAAAAGCTAATATTAATCCAAAAGTTCTTCCCTTTCTTAAACAAGAAAACTGTGGGAAGCTGAAACAGCATATTTTTCAACAGATAAAATCAGAGTATTCTAAAATTTAATCTCTCAAAAAAGTGCTAGCAAGTACGGTAGATGCACAGGCCAAAGCAACTTGAATGTAAGCAAAAAAGAAGTTATATAGTGTGGTGTATGTGGTGCATAACCACTGAAGAAAGCTATATGCTGAAACCGGTCTGGTAATATCAATAAATATTTTTTGCTTCGAGTCCCTGGTGCTGGCCTTCTTTTTTGCTTATATTCTAAAATCTACCTGAAACTCTTAAGTTTAAAAAATACCCTTATCTTGCTACAGCCTATCCATTTAAACCCAAATATTAAATTACATAACAATATGAAAAAAACAGGAAAAATACCCACTAATTAAAAACTGTAGTCGATGGGATATTCTAAAATACAGAGAAAAATCCCTTGACCAAGTTAGACTTGCCTTCAGTTTACATAAAGGATATATCATGATACTAAGACAAGTCAGAGAGCTCTTATTCACTCTGACAGCAACCTCAGATGTTAATGAATCTGACATCATTGCCTGCGTAACACTATCTAAAACTTTATCTTGTACAAAAAGATGGTACCCAATGCTTATAAGTTAATTACCTCAATCAAATACCAATCAGTGTTATACTCTAAGTACTGGTCTGAAGTGAACAAAGAACTCACAGATGAACAGAAGTCCCAAACTATTGAATTTACTCTCAAATTAACTCCATTCAAAAATCTAATTTATGCACAACTAATGATTAATAATAATGTATCTCATACACCAGCGAAACTTAACACTTTTAACCAAACATTCACTTCTCAGTGCCCACTCTGCACATTTCCCAAAGCAGATCTATTACATATTCTATAGAATTGTAATCATATGCACAACCTCTGATGTTCTCTAAAAGAATATTGTATGGGAGGATGACATAATGGTTAAGGTGTTTACCTTACAGACGCAAGGTGCAGGGTTTGATTCTTACATGGAACAATTAGCTAGGCTTGAAATGACTCTCAAGGGCATTTAGCCTAGTTCTAACCTATGAACCTAAATACTGCAGACACCATCAATATATTTGGTGGGAGGGTGGCCTAATGGTTAAGGTGTTTGCCTTACAAACACAAGGTGCAGGGTTTGAGTCTCACAAGGGATAATTGACTAGGCTTAAAATGACTCAGCTTAGTACTAATCTATGAACCTATGAACCTAATATTGGAAAAAATGGGCTATGAAAAACCAGCTCTGTCTTGTGAATTTGCCATTTGAAATATTGCTATACATAAACTACTAAAGCAAAAGCGACATATCCTAATTACTCTTTTTGTCTTAATTAAATTATACATTATTCAAAATTGGTCAGACCCCAATAAACATTCTTAGACAGACTTCAGAAGTATGGCTATTAAATATACATCCTCACATAAACTTATAACAAAGTATACGAATAAACGTTCCTATTACCAGCAATATTGGAAACTTCTTCTAGAACATATATTACAAGATTAATTCAAACTGTTAAGTGACTCTCCTTCAACTAGTATAGGTAAGTTAGAAGGTTTATTTTTGATCTCCAGTGGTGACACTATGCAGATGATTTGTAGCACTTGTTGTATATAGTGTGTATAATTTTGTTTTGACTCTTTTCTTCCCTTGATGCTTAGTGTATGTTTTAAATGTCTGATTTGTTGTTTACTGTTTCAAACAACATTGTAACTTCTGTTGGATTAATACATTCTACAATATGAAAGTTAAATAAAACATTTTTGGAAAAAAAGAGGCAAAGCCTAAAGATGGCTAAAGCAGTCACTTTCGAAGTCAGTATCCCACCTAACCCCCCCCCCCTCTAGCTAGGGGCAAGCACAAAAATTTTTTTTCCAAAGCTGATTACAACCTCCTGAGGGATGGTATAAAAAGCTTCACAGCCCCCTCCCACTCTGCTGGAACTGGCACCAATGTCCAAACCTACACCAAAGTACTATGCGAGCACTTATATAGATGCATGGAATCAGGAATACCTAACAGGACAAAATGTTCCTCTGCAAGGAAGAGTAAACCTGTCTGCTGGATATCTGCAATAAATAAACAATATAACTAAAGGAAAAAATTGCTGCCAGGACCAAAAAAGAGTAGGTGCCCTAGCCTGAACAAGCAAATAAGAGCTCTAATGAAATCCTTTAAAGCCAACTTTGAGTCCAAATTGACTACATCTACTAGAGACTATCATAAGGCCTTCTTCACTTATGTCTGCAATCGCAAAGGAATTACCCAGATCTGTTCAGAACTGGTGGTCAAGAACACCACATACACACATGCTGTAGATATAGCCAACCTATTGGCTGACATATTCAGCCAATACTTCACATCTCTGCCCACCATCAGTAAATCAGGACATCCCCAGTACCTGCCCCCCTGCTCTTATCTTTAGGGAACAGGTCATCACTCTCTCTCAAAGGCAAAAAATACAGCCTCCATGGAACGCGATAACATCCCAGGCTGTATCCTACATGAACTCAGGCATGAACTTGCAGCACCATTAGGTACCCTATTGAACCAAAGCCTGAGTACTGGCTTTGTCCCAGCCGAGTGGAGGACAGCCACTGTTATCTCTTTACACAAAGGTGGAGTGTCCACTGATCTGGGAAATTATAGCTCCATTAGCCTAACTAGCCTGATCTGCAAGGCCATGGAATGGATTATAATGGACCTCATTAACATGGACATTGGCAACCTCCAAACACTTAATCCCACACAGTTTGGCTTTGTCAAGGGGAGGTCATATCTCTGAAATCTGGTTGACTTCTTTGAGACAGTCACCAAAGCCATGTACAAGGGGAAGACAGGGTTGGGTTCATACTAAAAACATGAATGTTTACTTACCTGAACACCTAAACGCTGACACATCTTCATTGAACCGTGAAAACATTGATCATCCTGAAGCATGAAATCAGAAATGTCAAATCTTCATGGTTGGCCCTTTTGCAGTATAGCTCCGTAAGGTAAGTGTGCGAAAGTTATGGACCTTAGGGTTAGGGTACGGGTTAAGTTAATTGCATACATGGTGGTATATGCAAGATTTAGTGTAGGGTTAGAAGTAGGGTTTAGTTTAGGGTTATAAGTAGGGCTTTGGTTAGTGTATGTTTGTGGTTTATTTAGTTTGTTTGGGTAGGTAGTATGTAGCGGGTGGTGGGATGGGACAAGTATGACATTTCGAGCTTTTGAATTTTGCGGTTTTGGGCATTTGGTGTATTTGCAGTTCGTGGAATATGTGTTGGCATTTAGGTGTTCAGGTAAGTAAACATTCATGTTTTTAATATGAACTCACCACTTACCTTGACCTGGCCAAATCATTCAACACTATTCCCCACTCGGGCATAATAGATAAACTCTCTCAGCTAGATGGGTAGCAAACAGGCTCACTGGATAGAACCCACTTAATCAAAATAGGGGAAGCCACTTCAAGCAGTCGACCAGTAATGAGTGGCGTACTCAAGGGATCGGTCTTGGGGCCCCTGTTATTCGGGTTATACTTCTCTGAGATGCAGGCCAAAACCAGTGGGCTATGGCTGACCAAGTTTGCAGATGACTGCATGCTGGGCACAGTCATCAATTCCCCAAGTGATGTGGACATCCTCCAAGAGGGTCTCACCCAAACAAATGACTGGTGCCAGAAACATGACCTCAAGTTGAATGCCAAAAACATGCATCATCATCCCCTTTGGGGAGAGTGACATCCCTACATATTATCACATTAATAACAATGTGCTAAGCACACAATCAATCATGAGTGATTTGGGCACCCAGGCTGATAGGAACCTGACTTTTGACCACCATGTTGCTTACACTGTGCGGAAAGCTTTCTACATGGCCCACCTCATAAGTAAGGGTATGCATTACATCCAGGGACAAGGAGGTCATCACATCCCTGTATTCTTCCCTTATAAGGTGAATTATTGAGTACAACACCCCCTTTAGCATGTACCTCACAAACCACATGAAGCAGCTGGAGAGACCACAGAGATTCCTTACCAGAAGGATTCAGGGCCTCAAAAATCTACCCTACACAGATAGGCTAAAAGCCCTGTCCCTCTGTTCAGTTTCTTACAGACTCCTCAGAGGTGACCTCTGTCTGGCATGCAAAGCAATCTCAAACCCCACCTTGATGGGACTGCTGCATATCCGCAAGTCAAGCCCCACTCAGTACTTCATTATCCTATTTCAAGCACAACCTGGATAACTGGATTGGAAACTGGAAATACACCCCTAGGATTCCACCTGTATCCCTGCTATACAGGAACTTTGGGTGCTGACTTGTCTAAACATAAACTAAACTCTTGGCTAGGCTTATAAGGGCCTCAAGGCCAATAGCCTAGTAAATTCCTATGATCCTATGATTCTATAAAGGCTAACATATTCAGATTGTCATATGAATGAGTAAACTGCCACTTGAGCAAATAAAAAAGGTCAATATTTTTAGATACTAAAAAGATCAAAACACAAAGGAATAATAAAAAACATTTTTTGAGGGGGGGTAAGCTCCCTGTACCTCCCACACCCCTTCTAATTATATATATATATATATATATATATATATATATATATATATATATATATATATATATATATTATCTCTGAGATCATACAACACAGGGTAAGGGGAAATTCTCAGACCCCACCATTCTGCAGTCTTGCATGAAAAGCAGACAAAAGGCTGAAAAGCAAGGCTGTAAGAGCATCCACTCTTATGAGCATTCACTTTTACAATGCATGCTTATCTTATAAGAATTACATTGCCACTTTAACAGTTGCAGTTCTGCTTGATCTTACAGCAAGTGCTTTACTATGAAAAATATATCGTATATAAGGTGCTAAATACTGCAAACTTAGCAAATGTCTTAATGCTGTGAAGACAAGGAAAACTGACAGATGAAGCAATGATGACTTTATGAAAGAGTTATAACCTTTACATAACAATTAATGGTAATGCATAAATACTGTTTGTACATACAAATAAGTGAAAAAAAAGGCACAGACAGACATATGCTTCCTTTGGAATCAGATATTTTGTACTCCTCCGAAAGTACTCAATAAATCAAACTTTATTAAATACACACATTAAAAGAGGAGTTACGCATGCATTCTAAAAATGATTCTCTCTACTTCATTCACATAATATTTCAACAGTATAGTATTAGAGTTGAAAACATGTAAATAACTGTAAATATTATGTTAATTGTCTAGTGATATGTGGTTTAGACATATGGAATATTTAGCAGGCACTTTAAAAATAGTGGCACTCTATGAAAATTCAAGAATGTTAATAAAAGAAAACAAAACTAAAACTGAGAAAGTAACAGCTATTTGTTCAGAAATGCATTTGGGAAATTGAGGATTCTTTCATAATTTGATAAAGAGCAGGAAAGGTATGAATAGACTTGAGTATGTATGATTCTTTGTACACTTATTTGTCTATTATATATCCAAGGGAAAAACTAGTAATTACATACTTTTATTATAGCACCTTTTAATTAATGGTACTAAAGCAACAACATTCAGATAGTCTAAAACTTAATGATATATGTCTTGTCCTGTGTATTATACAAAATGAGATAACGTTAACAAGCAGTTCTATACTTTTCTTTTCTTTCTCCTATCAAAACGGGATATATTCTGCTGATGACTAGGGTGTGACAGGAGTTGTGCCTTTAGGTCTTCCGACTCTCTTTGGCCTCAGTTGTTATTCTAGCTCAGATAAGTTACATGCTTCCCTTCCGCAAGAGACACTGTTTTCACTCCTGAAGTTCTGAAATGTGTACAGCTAGATTCTTGGAAATGACAACAACAAACATAATTCTTAAAGCTGATCTTATTTTGTAGACGATGCAAAGAACTGCAAGGAGAAAATGCTGACAAGAATGCAGCTCTGTGACAGAACATCTCCATAATTCATTCTCTGGAAAGGGTACAGAGTATGAAACTGCCATTCCAGGAAACTAAAAATACATTTTCAAATAGCATTCATTTGCTTTATCTGCGACAACTGTGTGTTGTACAGTCACAGATTTTATATTAACATATCTGTGTATCTAACTGCCACTCAGCCTGTCATTCTTCCTACCCCTATCAATCTCTGTTCTTAAACCAAGGAGAAGTTTATTATTATAAGTACCTTTTTATGGCAGAGTTATTACTCTTAAATGCACTGAAGCTGATCTACAAGGGAGAAAAATGAAGCAAGCATTCTGGCAATTTGTTAACAAAGAACTGCAACAGCAGATTTTCTGTTTAACAAAACCAAATGCATTACTGTTCCTGCACTTAATGTGATTGTGTGTGTTTGTGTGTGTGTGTGTGTGTGTGTGTATGTATGTGTGTGTGTGTGTGTGTGTGTGTGTGTGTGTGTGTGTGTGTGTGTGTGTGTGTGTGTGTGTGTGAGAATGGCCATTCAGAAGTGTGTACATATATGTGTGTGTGTGGGGGGGGGGGGGTTGTGTGTGTGTTTGAACATGTAAGTATAACATTTACAACATAAATCTGTATATGTGCATATATTTGATTTTGCTGTCATATTCAACAAGAGTATACAGTGTGAGTGTAGCTGTCTGCAAGTTTTCTATACTTTCAAAATATGCCTCAGGGTAAATGGCATCATGCCATATAGAATTTATCCAGCATGTACTTCTAACGTGAATATTTATGCATGAGCAGAGGAATGCCCATAAGGGAACACAGCAGACTACAGTAGCATTTGTATTAGCAACTTTGGGCCTCATCGATGCAAGAATGGTACACAGTGAGACACAACATGTTATTCTGTGTCATTCTCAAAGAAAACAAGCTTATTATGTAAGTGATATTCACCCTGACATTCTTTGCTAGGAACTTCCATGATAACAGGGAATCATATGATCAGACTTCAAGGAATTTGTATTTTCACTATTCTATTCAGTTAAAATGCTTGAGAAAAACTTGTAGGAAGTTCAGAATTTTAAGATCTCTTAATCTCAGACTTCTTCAGGAAACTAAAATGAACCTAAACCAGTTTTTGCTGCAGAGAAAATAAAGAGAATGAAAAAGATAATATAATTAAATAATGATTGCCTTTCCTGCTATAGTTGTTTATACAAAATGCTATATTGTTAGGATCATTGTCATTTTCCACTTAGTGTGTTCCTTCGTGCATTAGATAACTATGGTGATCCTCTGAATTATGTTCATTGGCATCCTAAGACAGGGATTTGAATCATAGAAATAAATGATTTTGCAGTGATGTTTTAAGAATCACTTTATGTTTGTATAGACTAAAAGGCCTTGTAAGGGGCAAATACTTATAAATACCACAATCTGTTTGGAGACTATGTGCCCTTCATGTCTAGTTTAAGATATATGCTAGGCTTTGCTGTGTCCTTTTCCTCTTA
>NC_056746.1:61338776-61426276 GCF_019279795.1 Protopterus annectens
AGAGCATACGCACTGGAGTTGTAGGTATAACCTAACACACGCATGTAAAGGTTGAGTAGTGACAGTGTGCATTTCTGTGGGAGGACAGCTATTAAGTAGTAGGTGGCACTATTACAAATCAGATGCTAGATGGCCACTTACTTATAAAACAAAGGAAAGGGCTGCTTCTCATGAATCAACTTGTGCATTTGTCTCTGACTGCCTAGAAGGTTATCCGCATAACTAAATAATTAATATTTTGCCTTACAGACTTGCAGTGATGCAACTTGTGAATGGATAGACAAAAACACATGCCATTATTATTTGTAACTGCTACCAAAAGTCCATTATTGTAGACACTCCAAAGTGGGTCTTGGATTTATCAAAAGCATAATGATGCTATGTCAGGTATGGATACGTTCATTATATATACAAAAAACATCTGAAAAGAGTTGTCTGAATGCAGAATGTGGCTAGTCCCAATAATAAGTACAAATCTGTGAGAACCTATAATTTATTTTGACTTTCTCCCTTTGTATTGATGGCAGTGAATGGATTCTAAGGTAGATCAAAATAAGTTATAAGTGATTTTGAACTTGCAGCCACAAAACATAACAAAAAAGTTTCTAGTACAAACGTGAAACATTGTCGCTTTTACTTTTGTCAAAGTATATGTGGAAAATTACAAGTGCTGCCTCTTTGCACAAGATATGGCTCAGGCACAGAATTTCATTTTATGTAGGCCCTTGGGCCGATAGCCTAGTACCTATCTATGAACCTATCTTCATTATCACTCTTCAAGAAAAATCTTGATGAGTGGATGGGAAATAGGAAATACACCCAGGGCATCACTTCTGTGTCTCCGCTCGACAGTGGCACAGGAAAATAACTTTCTTGGGTGGTGTAAGCCAGGGAACCTTGTTCGCTAGGCTTACGTAGGCCCTTGGGCCGATAGCCTAGTACCTACCTATGAACCTATGTGTAGGATACTGCATTCCATTTTATTTCATGAAGAAAATGAGTTCAAAGTAACCTACAGTAAACTGAAAGAGATATGGCCACTATCACTATGAGAACCACACATATGTCTAGGATTCCACCTATATTTACCTCTAACTTATGGATCATGAATGATCCCATTGTGGAAGGACTATGTAGAGCTCAGAATTATGTATATGCTAGGCATAGGAGAATACATTGTCTTCTAGGTAGATGCACATGTGACTTTCCTTCTGTTGTAAATATCAGAAACAAAAAAGAAAACAAGGTTCAGGCATATCCGATTTTGAATAGACCATGAAAAAAAATCAAACATATTTAAAGGAATATGTTCATTAGCAGAATAATGGTTGAGGAGGTGTCATATGACATTTTTTATTACTTGAATGCACTAGCCCTACATATTGATAGCTATTGTGGTGTAATTTCCAACCTGTCAATGTAACATGCAATGTCATACAGAGTATATTTTCTTTAAACCACTTTTGCACTATCTAAACCTTCAGAAGAAGTCTTCTCCCCACCAAGAAGTATTTCCAGTTAAAGCTAATATCCACAGAGGTTTTCAAACTTTGTGTTTATTTCCATAAAGGATATGAAAATTTTAGTTTCGCATTTGCAGTGGAGCACATCATGATCACATGGCTTTTATAAAAAAAGGGAAAAATATGGAAAAAAAATCCCCCGGTCACAAGTAGCAGGATAGCTACAAAAACATATTAGGTTATTGCCAATTAAATGAGTTGCCGGGGCAAAATCAGTCACATAATGCCTGGACAGATAGTTCTTAATATAATATAGGTTCATATATTCAAAGGTGAGTACTAGGCTAATGGCCCTGGAGCCAACACAAGCCTAGCTCGAGAACATACCCAGTCATCCTGTTGCCGGATGTTAGTTCCTTGTATCCCTATCAAGCAAGGCTGTTGAGATGATCCCTGGGGTGAATTTCCTGTTATCCATCCACTCACTTTTTCCTGAAGAGGACCAGTGAGATGCTCTGCTTGAAATGAATGGGGAGTTTATTCCAGAGTATGGGGTAGTCTCTGGGTTAGCAGGTTCTGTTTATTGTGGTGATGAGGGTGAGGTCCTTGGATCATGTGGTGTGACAGCATTGGGTCTTTTTCAGATGAAGCATGTCAAGTAACACTGGGTCCAACATGGCTTTGTATGCCAAGCAGACATTGCCTCTAAGTAGGCGATATAACACGGAGTACAGCTGGAGTTTTTTGAGTCTGTCTGTATAGGGCATGTGTTTGAGTCCTAGGATCCTCTTTGTAAAGAATTTCTGTGGCCTCTCCAGTTGTTGCAAGTGTCTAGTGAGGTACATGCCAAATGGGGCATTGTACTCTATAATGGGTCTAATGAGAGATGAGTAGAGTGAGATTATGACCTCTTTCATCCTGGATGAGAAACCCTTTGTAATGAGGTGTGCCACATAGAAGGACTTTCTAACTATAGTGGCCACATGGTTGTCAAATAAGAGGTTGCTATCCACTTGTATCCCTAGATCTTTTACCACACCTTGGGAGTCGAGAGGGCTACTGTCAATGTGGTAGTTCACTGGCACTGAGTTTTTCCTGAAGGGGATGATGACGCACTTTTTGGCATTGAGCTTAAGACCATGGTTCTGGCACCAGTTGTTGGTGTCAGTGAGGCCTTTTTGTAGGATGTTGACCTCAGCTTGAATGTCAATAATGGCTCCCAGTTTGCAGTCATCTGCAGACTTGGTCAACCAGAGTCCTTCTCCAAAGCTGATTACAACCTCCTGAGGGATGGTATAAACAGCTTCACAGCCCCCTCCCATTCTGCTGGAACTGGCACCAATGTCCAAATCTACACCAGTGTACTATACGAGCACTTATACAGATGCATGGAATCAGGAATACCTAACAGGACAAGATGTTCCTCCACAAAGAAGAGTAAACCTGTCTGCTCGATATCTGCAATAAATAAACAATATAACAAAAGGAAAAAATTGCTGTCCCGGAACAAAATAGAGCAGGTGCCCAATTGGAAGCAATCGCTTCTTAGCCTGAGCAAGCAAATAAGAGCTCTAATGAAATCCTCTAAAGCCAACTTTGAGTCCAAATTGGCTACATCTACTAGAGACAATCAGATGTGATCTGTCCTTCACAAACCCAAACTGTGAGGGATAAAGGGGTTTGAAGGTTCTCAATATCTTTATTTATGAGGTCCATAATGATGCACTCCATGGGCTTACAGATCAGGCTCATCAGGCTGATGGGGAGGTAGTTACCTGGGTCAGTAGTCGCACCCTATTTGTGGAGAGGAATGATTGTAGTTGTGTGCCATTTGGTGGGGACAAAACCTGAACTGAGGCTGTGGTTGAACAGGGTACTCACCTGAAGTGCCAGTTCCCTTTGTAATTTGTGTAGCATGCAGCCAGGTTATCAGGTCCCATGGAAGCTGTATTTATGGCTTTGGATAGTGTGACTTCTACCTCAGCAGCCATGATTGTAGGGATTTGGCATTCCTTGTGTATTGGGATGGGCCCTTTTGGGGGTGAGGGGGGTAAAGTTAGCACTAAACCTGTCTGCCAAGATGTTGGCAATATCTATTGGTTCAGTATAAGTGGTGCCCTTGTGCAGTAGTAATGAGCACCCTTGCATATTGTTATTGCAGGTTCTTGACATAACTAAAGAATGCCTTGTGGTTAACTTTAACATCTGTTGCAATTTTGTTTTCATAACTAGCTTTGGTGGCTTTAGTGAGGGATCTCAGTTTTTTACTGAGACTTGCAATGGAATTTTTCCAGTCTTTGGATTTTGCCCTTTTCTGCAACAGTTTATTTCTTCCGTTGTAGAGTTTGTTAATGGCAGGGGACCACCAGATTGGCTTTCTTTTTTTGGATGACATGACCTTGGTTCTGTTAGGTATGGCCTGATCCATGCACTTGTGTAAATGCTCATACAGTGCCTTGGTGTATGATTCTGCAGCCGTACATCATTTGCGTGGGTGACGTGAAGTTTGCCACTTCTGTGTTCAAAAGCACAAAATTGGCTTCAGAACACTTTTTCACTATGGTTTCCTTCATGGGGGCTGCAGGTGGCATTTGGATATCGACTGTGATTAAGTTATGGTCAGATCTGACCAGGGAGGAGTTGATTACTGGTGTGGAGCAGCGGTCTCCCATGTTTGAGCTGACCAGACTGAGAATGTTTCTACCTCTAGTGGGGGTGAGAGTGAGTTGGTCCAGGGTGTTGAAGTTAATAAATTCCAGAAAATGTTGGGCAAATGAGCTGGAGCAGGAGTAATTTTTCCAGCTAATGGAGGGGCTGTTAACGTTGCCCAGTATAATGGTATTGGGTTGAACTTTAATGCTTTTCACAGTGTTCAGGAATGTGAAGTGGGAGTCTAGGAACATTGTGGGCGATCTATAGCAGGCTGCAACCTGGACTGCCATTTTAGCCAGTGTTAACTGTACCTGTAGTATCTCTGTTGCATTATGTTGGGCCACCATTCTGGAGGTGTCCATGTCATTCATGAAGATGGATATGCCACCTCCTTTGAGGCTTCGGTCCACACTTCCTTTGGGACTTATGCCCAGGTTTGGGTGTTGGAAGGTGCGATATGCTGTGTAGCCTGGTAGTGCTGGGGTGCTCCCTGGAGCCTTGAACTAGGTCTCTGTTGCTGCACAGAGTTCAGTGTTCTCCAGTTTTAGGAGAGACTCAAGTGAGTGCATTTTGGGATTTAGGCTTCTAGCGTTAAGTAACATTACCTTCAGGTTGAATTTGTTTGCAGTTGTTATGGTGGTAATTTTGTCTTCAGGGTATTGCCTAAAAAAGGCACTATAGGGGTGGCAAGAGCTTTAGTCAGTATCCAGAATACCAGGGGTGACAGATGCAGGCCATCTCTGGCAAAGCATCGAGGTTGGTCGATCATGTCACCCCAGGCAGACAGATACTGGATCCCCTTTGAATGACACTAATAACTTAGCCAATTGTTGAAGTCAATCATTTTCTGCTTGTACTGTAGTATCATTCTAGGTGACGGTAGTATGCTACTCAGGGCTAGTGTCATACCTGCCTGGGCTACAAGATCAGAGAGCTCCTCCATGTCTCTTTTCATATACTCCAGGGAGGTGCATCTTAGGTCATTCACACCAGCATGGACAATGACTGAGCCATACTTGTACTTGTTGTGGAGAGACCCATGTGTTATGTGGCGGATCCTGGCAGCTGACTATAACTTTCTCCTTATTTAATCTAGTGAGTGGGACAACAGTGTGTCTTACTATAGAGTCACCAATGATTAGTGTATTGGGTAGACTGCTTTGCCGTAGGGGCTTAGGTTGAGTGGCACACTGTTTATTTGGGCTGTGTGTCATGGGGGTTGTGTTTGGGTGAGATGGTTGCTTGCATTTATGCCTCGGTGGTCTTTATTGTTTGGGCAGATTTTTATTGAGAACCTCCGCAAAAGTGTGTGTGTGTTTTGTGTTACTATGTGAAGGGTGAGGTGGTGTGTGATCCGGTGAGCTATGTGTTCTATGAGGTGTGGAATGTGTGTTTACCTTCTCCTCTTGACTGGCTAGCCCAGTCTTGGATTGAGAGAGTATGGCTTCCAGTTTGGTTATGTGCGTGCATCTCTCACAGGTGGATGTGTTAGTAGGTAGGAGGAGAGGGTTGCCTGTGTACATGAGGTAGTTGCTACATTGTCTCAGGATGCCCAGGTTCGCCAGGTTAATAGAAGAAAGTGTAGAGAACTGACCTTTGGACATGCCTGGATAGGTGCTTAGTATTTAAGTTCTGCAGCTGTTATGCAAGTACTGTAGATGTTATGCTTCTTTATAAGAACTAAGGCTGTTTCTGTTAGTGCTATTAGCAGTTTGTGCTATTACAAAGATAGCTGCAAGAGGTTCTGAGCAAGTGTTGGGTTTAGAGGTCTGATATGAGTGATCAGAGATGAAAGCTAGCAAGATCGAAGGGAAAATTTGAAGAGCAGACTTTAAGACACCGATACACCAATAATACTTTACCCTAGCTTAGAGGCACTGTGTGGCGTGCAAATCCACGCAAACATGGGTTTTTAAGGCAGAATGTTGAAAGGGATAGAAGCAGCCCAAAATGGCAAATAAAAAACAATTCCTGAGCTGGAAACAACTCCCCTTAGTGATAGGCTGCTCAGAGCTTACCACTCCCACTGATAAACAGAAAGATTTGCTTCTATCTCTGCAAGGTCTGGACAACTCAGAACACCAAATACAGTCCTGAAATCATCAAATATGAGCTCCAGACTATTCTAGTTTGAGAAAAGGTGGGAAACAAGCAAGTAGATAGGATTCTTGTTTCTTTTTAGTTAGAAAAAAAGAAGTGTAGTAAAAAATACACTTATAAGACTCTAAAAAGCTAGCGCACTTGAGTTTGAAGCCTGTATCAATAAATGCAGTTGAAAAAAATGATTTTTAAAAGTGTTGTACAAGAAATAAGCAGACAACTGTTAAATTAAGTAATAACATTTGTAAAACATCTGTAAAGAAGTGTGGCAAGGCAAAATCAAGCTCAGAAAGCAAAAAACAGGTACTTATAATCAAGAAAAGTCTTTCTCCCTCTGCTTTCTGCTGCTGTAGCACTCTGCAGGGTGCCTAAACAGGATCCACTGAGGGAAAACAAGCCAAAACCCATGTAAACATCGGTTTTTAAGTCAGAAAGTTGAAAGGGATAGAAGCAGCCCAAAACAGCCAATAAAAAACAATTCCTGAGCTGGAAACCACTCCTTTTAGCCATAGATAGGCTGCTCAGAGCTTACCACTCTCACTGATAACCAGAAAGACTTCTTTCTATATCTGCAATATCTGGTCAACTCAAAATACAGCCCTGAAATCAGCAAATGTGAGATCTGGACTATTCTAGTTTGAGAAAAGGTGGGAAACGAGCAAGTAGCTAGGATTTTTTTTTTTAGCTACAAATAAGACTCTAAAAGGCTAGCACACTTGAGTGTAAAGCCTGTATCAATAAATGCAGTTGAAAAAATGATTTTTAAAAGTACAGTACAAGAAACAAGCAGAGAGTTAAATTAAGTAATAAAGCTTGTAAAACGGCTGTAAAGAAGTTTGGCAAAGCAAAATCAAACTCAGAAAGCAAAAAAAGGTACTTATAATCAAGAAAAGTCTCTCTCTCTCTTCTTTCTGCTGCTGTAGTACTCTGCAGGATGCGCAAAGAGGATCCGCTGACGTAAAACAAGCCAAAACCCACTCAAACATGGGTTTTTAAGTCAAAAAGTTGAAAGGGATAGAAGCAACCTAAAATGGCCAATAAAAAACAATTCCTGAGCTGGAAACCACTCCTCTTACCGATAGGCTGCTCAGAGCTTACCACTCCCACTGATAAGCAGAAAAACGTTCTTCTATCTCTGCAAGGTCTGGACAACTCAAAATACAGTCCTGAAATCAGCAAATCTGAGATCCGGACTATTCTACATACATATATACAACAGCTGTCACTTAACATAAAACATTTGAAAATAATTTCACTTATATGATGCCTTGTGTAGGATTCAACTTTAGTAAACACTGCATTATAAAAGCATTTGCTGCAAATGTAATAACAATGTACATTATTTACAATACTTACAAATTAACAAACACAATTTAAAAGTTTATCAGTACCTTTCAATCATAATCACGTTTACAGCTGCCTTTGCAATTACTTTTCCATTAGTAAAAATTCACTCAAATCTTACTAACTTAGATTCTGTATTGCTATACATTTTAATTACATGTACTGCTGATTAAATAAGCAGTTAGTGTAGTTAAAATATTGCTAATTTTATTTATCTTAAATGTTGATCAAATGTGAAACAATTATATTTATATTAACCCATATACATTTCAGCACATTTGTTCCAAACTATGAGTCACTTATTTCTCCAGATTTAAAGGAGTTGTTCACCTCTATTAATAATCACACCACAATGTGCTTGTTAAAAAGTCTTACTGTGATGCAGAAAGTGGGATATGAAATTAAATCTTAAAACATAATTGTTGACTGGTACAGTGATATGAAATACTGTGTTGTTTTATCTGGCTCTGATGCTTTAATATATGTGTAAAAGAAATGTGAATACTCTAAGAACAAAACAATGATGCAACTAATAAGCATATGAATCTAAAATATGAGTTCTAGCAGATTACTTAATTAAAAAAAAAACAGATGGATTTGCATCAGCTTGCATTATTTTACAAATATCAGAAGGTTTTGTGTGTTCAATGTTTTCTTCTCCTTCAACTTGTGGACAAAAATTATCAAGATACTGGAGAGAATCGACTGAGAAGAGACTTAACAAGATATCATACTCTGAAAAATATTATCAGGATTTATTGTTAGACACCTTTGTAAATAGTTTGTTTTATTTATTTTTGTTGTTTTTTTTTGTTGCTATATTTTAAGGCTTTCTATATTAACATATAATATAGTAAAATTCAATAAAATATTTGAATATAATGTTTTCTTCTCCTTTTTATTAAGGAAAATCCTCCAGACAACTTTCAGCCCAAAATCATTATTTATGCCTACGCTGATGTCATCAGTAGGAAGGAATAGGATCAATAGATTTTTGCTTAGATTATACCCAAAAGAGACTGTCAAGACTTCAGCCACATCAACCAACTTTATGGGAGTCTAACAGTATCCCCACTTTAGTCTGCTTTCTCCACGTATCTGCTATGGAAATTTGAGATCACCCATTCAGTCGTCCAGATTAGTTTTAAAGTTGTCAGGGAAGTATCTGCAGATCAAAATATCATTAAATTATCCAGAATTCAAGCATAGTTTCAACAGGGTTTAATATAAAATGCATAAGTTAATGCTGACAAGCCTGAAGCAAAATTTTTCTTCATACAGTCTACACTTGTTTTGCAATTTTATCATGTGCACATGTCACAACACCACAAAGTCTGCAAACTGTTCTGAGCATTACAATGCCTCATTCTCTATTGAAAAACATAGAAATCACACAAATGATTGTTTTTGTACCAACCTGTTTTCTATGTGAAAAGAATTACTTTAACATGCATATTAATAGGTTAGAGTTTCTTAAAGAAAGAATTAATGGATAGGTCATCTCATACAGCAACTACACAAATAACAGCTTTTGTTGAATGCGTCTTGATTTATTTAAGTTATTCACCTTAGCAATGCATATTCTTAATGCTAGTACATAAAAAGACAAAATTATCCTATTGTATTAACATTGTCTCAGAACTAAACACATACTGATGTCAGAAGCTGTTTTGAATCTGCTGTGCATTTCACTGACCTAATGTTGCCTCTGCAGTAACATATGCTTTCCAACAGAACTTTTTTTGGGGTGCTTTCAAGGCAACAGTGGACCAGCAGTAATACTGAGCATTTTAAGATAAAAATTCTGTGTTTAGCCTTACTATATGTTTGCGTTTACACATATATCTTGATTAAACACATTGATATTGGATATCAAAGTTCCAGATCTCCCTCTTATAAGGTGTATCTTGTACTTTTGCTACATAAAAATATCTATGTTTGTCACATTCAACTTCAATAAAGAGACAACACATCAACATGGACCTTTGATGATGTCTTATTGAATCCATAAACAACATAACTTATTGCATCGTAACTTTATTCTTTATTGCATCATTTCAATTTGTTTGTTAATCACAAGAAAGCATCCTTTAAAATGATCAGGGCAGCATATCTCTACTCATCCTGCTGAATAAGCAGTGTACTCACCCTGTTCACTTATTCTTAAACATCAAGCACAGTCCAACCGCTCCTTTCAACCCAAAATCCTTACATCTGTCCAAACACCATGGGGAAGAGGCGTCCAACCATTGACTTCACCCCCTAACTTCCTTACACCAAACTAAACACCAGCCCCTCTTCTCAACCTAAGCACCCCTCAACTCAAAAATCAATCTTACCTAATCCAGAAAAAGAAAGGAAGGGATGGGTCGGTAACAAAATCACACCAAAATGTGCTCTCTAAACTAACTACCCACATATAAAACTACTCTTAGCTCCGCCCAACCCCTACCTCACTTCCTGCCTCCTTCCTTAACTAAATTAATCCCTTCCTTGCTCATTCTTGACTCATACTAAGCTTTCAATCCCTTCTTAATCCCTTCCCCAACCCCAGTAGGGTTGCAATCTTTTCAAATGCCCAAAGTGGGACTTTTTTTTGTAGAAATGTGAGATTTTTCACATTTTGCGTGACAAAACATACCCACAGTCAATGCAAAGGACATAATTTCACTTTTTTGCCAAAATAAAAGCATATTGTTGTAACATCTGAGTTGCTTATACTATTTGATATAATATTTATGTGTTTCAGACACAAAATAAGAAAACTTAAAAAATATATTAACTCTCAGGACATTTGCCATTTTTTAGTTTTTTTCACAGGGCACAACCTCCCAAAGTGGGACAGTCCCTCACAAACAGGGACAGGTGGCAACCCTAAACCCCACTCTATCTCCCCTTCCTCTTTACTTACCTACCCTTAACATCAAAGATGTCCCATGATAAACTGGTTTGTGCCCTGAAGAAGAATCTGCAATATATCAGGCATTCATTTTTCACTGGAAATCAAGGGATTCAGGAGTCAGGCTGAACTATATGCAGATATAAGATTGGACTAGTTGCAAACATGGTGCTTAGTTGCATAAACCCATTCTGCCCACTGTGTTTAGTACATCAAAGGTCATCTCCATGATTTGTAGCATGGATCTCAATAATGACAGGTGGCTATCAAAGTTCTGTGTGTTTGAACTACACATGCGCAGAGTGCACCACTGAGCACTATGCACTCTTGTGTGGCAGACTGAATCTCCATGTACCAAGACTGTGCAACAGAGGGAAGATGTGTACTCTGTATCTGTACACGTGTACACACTGTAGTAAGTAGCAGTTCCAGGCTACACTGCTTCTTTTTAAAGCCACACAGCAATTCATAAAAAAAAAAAAAAGATAATTTGTAGGTTCTTGACAGAGCAAGGATTAATGTTAAATTACTTAATAGGGGATCAGTAACTTGGACAGATCTCATGTGGAGGTGGCCATAACTGTTTGGGGTAGTAAGTTTGTTGTCTGCGTCATACTTGCTATTTTTTCTACCATGGAAAGGAATGCTTTTTGTTTAGGTACTCACAGATGTTGCTCAGCTCTGTATGATGAAAAACTCTTCAGCAAGGAAAGGGGATCAGAGCAGTTAAACACATTAGATTGACTATAGGTACATGTTGCTTGTTTCAAAAGTTATGCTGTTGGGATCAGCCTATACTCAGTTGGTGTATCCTTGAATCACATAAAGTCCTGGGAAGGGTGTCATTTGCACATGAGCTCCTTGCTAGGAGTACTGTGTCTACACAATGAGATAGTGTCATGCACAAGATCTTTGCTTACAAGTTTCAGTCTTTCTGTTTTCAAAGGGCTTTTTTCATACAAGCTCCATTAAAACAATAAAATACATCAAGCAGGGACACATAAGAGATACTTGGCATGGTAAAAATAATTCAAACAAAAAAACTTCTTCCTGCAGCAAAGATTCAAACAATCACTATATGGAATCAGACAGATCCAAACAAAGAAATCCCTCTGCAACCCTCACACACTGTTAACTATAAACATTAACTTCAAGATCACAGTACAGCTGGGAAAAGGGTAAATTCCCAAATCCCCACCATGATCTCACACAGCAGAAAAGCCAGTACACTCGTTGAGCTGATTTTTGACTAGCTGTACTGGTGTTTTTGCAGTCAACTTGCTAGAGGTCGAATGGAACCTATATATAAATGTAGGATCTATATTCGAATTTTAACTCCACAAAGTATCAAAGATCATAACATCAATCCTAAATCACTGAATCAGTATATCCAAGTGCTAGAAAGTCAAACATTAGAACTCTGCACTATGAAAGCAGGTTGCGTGAGTCTGATGTATAGCAGAAAATGAAGTTTTCCCATTCTCAGCTGTAGCACGATCTCATTGTTGAGATATACAATTAGCAGATGGTGTTAGAGGTGCAACATTTCTTTGCAATGTTAAGACATTCAACTTTCTGTCACTTGATATGCTGATTCGATAATCTGGGATCAATGTTATGAACTTCAATCTTTTGGCTAGTCAAAGTTCTAACATAAATCCTGTATATGTGCATGTATATTCATGAGAAGGAAGCTAAGATACTAAAGAAGACAGTGTGATCCTTGGAAAGATTAAGAAAACTACCACATTCATTGAGAATAACTGCAGGGGTGCAACATGCATGTCTGAGCACAACAAGTACTAATGCACCCTGGACCATAGGTGACTGCAGAACCTAATGCATAGATTAAGGATCAGCATAATTTTAAAGACAAAAATGCTAATGTATCAAACAAATTTAGCTGGCAAAGAAATACAAATCACAGACTGCAAAATGCAGTTGTGTTAGAACGTCTGCAGGGTAAATGCAGTACAAAGATTTCTCTTGAAAGAGTACCACTTATTCGTGTTCTGAGAACAATCTCACTTATTCATGCTCTGTGAATAATACCACTTATTCTTGTTCTGTGAACAGTGCCACTTATTTGTGTTCTGAGATCAGTGCCACTTATTCATGTTCTGAAATCAGTGTCACTTATGCATGTTCTGTGAATCGTACCACTTATTCTTGTTCTGTGAACAGTGCCACTTATTTGTGTTCCGAAAACAGTGTCACATTCATGTTCTGTGAACAGTGCTACTTATTCATGTTGTGAGAACAGTGCCACTTATTTGTGTTTTGAAAACAGTGTCACTTATTCATGTTCTGTGAATCGTACCACTTATTCGTGATCTGTGAACAGTGCCACTTATTTGTGTTCTGAAAACAGTGTCACTTATTCATGTTCTGTGAATCGTACCACTTATTCATGTTCTGTGAACAGTGCCACTTATTCATGTTCTGTGAACAGTGCCCCCAGTTGCATTCAGAGCTAGAATACACAAGAGCTGATGTGCATGAAAAGTGTAGGAGCTGATCAAACAGAGCGTAGAGACTAGATTAATGGATGGTAAGGTGACAATCATGAAGTGGGACAAATTAAGGATCTCTGAGTGGATCCTGAAGACCTAAATATCCAGATGAAAAGGGAGCATAGTCCACTTCACAAATTAGAACTATCTGTTGTGTCATATGCTTTTCTTTTATTTTGTTTAATTTATTTTACTTAAATATTTTATTTGACATTTGCTTACAGGGATGGTCCAACTGGGTCAGCAGAACCCATTTTTAGCAGAGGCCCAGGGAAAAAAAATCTCCAAATACAGATTTATCTAAAAGTAGTAATATATCACTCAATGCATTACAGTTTGATCACATAAGTTCAAATAAGGGTAGACATATATTACAGTTACAGAAAAATATCACATCATTATACATAAACAGAGATAAAAAATTTTGTTTCAAATGATGATTGTTAGCAGAGTAAATGGAAAGTCTAAGAATGAGTTAGTATCAAGTTGTAGAGGTTGAAACAGTTGAGGGAGCTCAGAATAACAGATATAGAAAAGCGACATTAACCTGTAGCAGTGCAGGTGTACAGGTGTTATTTAGGTATTGTTTTAAATAAAATTTTGAAGACTGCTAGCCTGGGAATTGATCTAATAGCTAGGGAGAGAGAATACCATACTTTTGTGACAGAATATGAGCAGAGACACTGTCCTGGTTATTTTTTTTGAGGGTTTAGAGATGGTTAGATGTTTTTCATTCTCAGATCTTAGGATTCTGTTAGGTTGGTAGGGTTTAACTAAGTTACTCAGAGCTGGGCAGGCAGAGGGTGTGTACATTAAGATGTGCACAGTTAATAACATCTTGTAGTGATCTACAGTGTTCTCTATGGTATTTAGAGTTAGTGGCAAACTTTGCCACTTTGTTGTAACATTGTTCCAATTTGGATTTAATAGAAATCTGTAATTTAGTAAGAACAGTGGCAGCATAAAATAGGGAGGGGAGCAGGAAATTTTTAGCCAGGGTGACTTTTGTTATATTGATTAGAAAGTGTTTGTTTCTGTAGAGATGTCCAAATTTCTGGTGGGTTTTCTTTATATTTTGCTGGACATAGACGTCGAATTTCAGTTGATTATCAATAATGACTCCAAGCAGTTTGGTGTGCTGGACTACTTCAATAATTGTATTATCTGTTGAATGAATCTTGAATTGATCTATGTTAGAAGTGGGATTTTTTTGGGGTGGAAGAGGAGAATTTTTTTTTTTTGGGTTAAGGGATAGTTGAGCATTAGTAAGCCATGTTTCAATGGCAGTAACGACTTTGTGTGTTGATGAGTAGTGGAATCATCTGCATATTGTATGAGAGTTCCAGGGAATAATGAATTATGTAGTTTTTTTACGAATATATTAAACAGTAGGTGGCCTGGGATGGAGCCTTGTGGGACTTCTGTAGGGTTATGGACAAAGGGGGAAAGTTCACATGACCATTTTACAGCTTGATTCCAATCATGTAAGCAAGTCTGATACCACTGAACTGTGGTATGAGAAAAGCCTAAGTTGGAGAGTGTGTCCAGACGTAAGGGGCGAGAAACAGTGTCAAAGGCTTTAGACAGATCAAGAAATACCATGGATACATAGTTTCCTGCATCCCTAGCCCAGTTCACGGTGTCTGTAAAGGATATTAAAGCTGTGGATGTGCTATAGTAGGGCGGAAACCATGTTGAGTCAATGTGAGTAGTTTATTTATTAGTAGATATTGTGTTAGCTGTTGGGGATACATCTTTCAAGAATTTTGGAAATAGGAGATAGAACAGATATGGGATGGAACTTGGAAGGTTCTGTGGAGTTTCCTCCTTTGTGAATAAGGATGATATGAGATTATTTCCATATGCTAGGAACTAGTGATTCTGATATAGATCTACTGATGAGGATACTGACTGGGTAGGCAACAGAGTCAGTGTCTAGTTTAAGGTATTGGGGTGGGAGATTATCAGCTGAGGTGGAGAAGGGTTTTAGTTTTAGCAATATTCTTAGTATGATAGATGTAGGTATGGGATGAAATGAGAAAGTGGTTATCGTTGTGGAGTTAATGGCTGTAATAGTAGACAGGGTCAGAGATAGATGAAGAGATATTACTGGTGGTGGGAATGGAGGTGGATTGGGAGGGTCTGGTGCTGGTGTTGGCTCTACACTATTTATAAAGTGCTTGTTGAAATATTCAGCTACTTTTCTTTTTCTTTTCTTTATCCATTCAGGCTTCTAGAAGTTTAAACTAGGTCATATTATTTTCAAACAATGTACCGATAAGGCAGTTAATGGGCAGATATAAACTCCTGAAACCACAATCTGGGGTCTGCTTATCTAGTGGACAGTGAACACTCTGAAACTTAATAAGAACACATTTTAAATACATAGAGCTCATCAGAAGTACAGGGGTTATGGTTTACCTGCAATAGGACTGAAAAGAAATGTAATTTAGGTAATAGTAATTGTCCCATCCCCCCTTTAAATGACCACACTACACACATAAAGACATTTGATGACCTTTTATTAAACTGTATTATACAATGAAGTATGTACACAAAAACCAACATTAATTATCTTCTTCAGCAACAATGATCTCTTGGCAGCGTCACTACTCACCCTGGACGAACTTTACCTCAAGGCAGCGTACCAACTCACCCTGATACCTTCTCCATCGGGGCAGCGTACCTACTCACCCACATAAAGAGGCAGCGTACCTACTCATGTCACCGCCATACCAAACCATAAACCAATAACCACTTTCTTTAGAGGGGGAAAAGAAGAGGACAATCATGTCACTCTTCTCCACCTCAAATTGCCCACATCTTCCATCCATATATAAAACAGGAGGGTGGGAGGGCCACCAACTCACGCTAAATGTGCCTACTTCCTTTAATCCCAAACCCTTAGTACTGTCAGAAGTCCCACCTACTCCTACCTCACTTCCTTTTACATCTACCTCTCTCCTTAACCCTTTCACCACCACAAACCCACTATCCTAACCAACTACAATCCTTACCTTCCTTTCTACCACTATACCCTCCCCACACCCCTTTACCACCTTAATCGAGGGACTGGGACAACTTAGTTTGTCCCAAACTGCATTTGTCCCGTCCCCTTTTTAAATGACCACACTACACACATAGACATTTGACGACCTTTTATTAAACTGTATTATACAATTAACTAAGTACACAAAAATCAACATTAATTATCTTCTTCTGCAACGATGATCTCTGGGCAGCGTCACCACACACCCTGGATGAACTTTACCTCAGGACAGTGTACCAACTCACCCTGATACCTTCTCCACCAGGGCAGCGTACCTACTCACCCACATAAAGAGGAAGTGTACCTACTCACCTCACCACCAATCCAAACCATAAACCAATAACCACCTTCTTTAGAGGGGGAACAGAAGAGGACAATCTTGTCCCTCTTCTCCACCACCAGCCTGATCCCAGACTGTTCCCCCTCCTAAACGCTAGCCACAATCATATTCTCTAAAAAGAGTTTCAGATGCAAATTAAAGAGATCTAGACCCACATCATTAAGTTGTACTCCATCCGTTCAGTACCAAGACTCCTCTCCATCCCCAAAATCTCTATGGTCAATAGTACGCATCCCCAAAATCTTTAATTGCCTAGCCAACCTTTGATTAACACACCTTCTAACCCTTTCAATCACCTTATAACTATATGTAGCCCTCCAACACAAACGCGGAACCAACTCTGACCACACAATTTCCATACCCGGGTACAATGCCTGGAATATCATCAAATCTCGCAGCATAATGTCCACCAATTGTTTTTTTTAGAAACAATGTCCAAGTCATTGCCCCCTAAATGAATGACTAGTATACAAGGACAACCCACCTTCAGTTTAGCCCTCTCAAATTCATGTAGCAACCCATCCCACCTAAGCCCCCTAACACCATGCCAGGACACTGGTCACCCTAAATGTGCTAAACCCAAATTTACCCCATCATCCCTAACTATAGCATGCTTCTCTGCCCAGTGGATGAACGAATGCCCCAAGCTTGATAATGTGCTTCCCTAAAAGAAAAGAAGAAAAATTAATAATCAGACCACAATCTATCTAATATAAGACAAAAATGCATTTGAAGACCACCTCCCCACTCTTTTAATCAATTCATTAGAACTACCCCCTCTAGATAAATCTGACACCCTACCTATCCTGAATGAGTGAGTTGCAAATCTCTCCAGCAGAAATCCCATACAACGTAAAACCTTCCTCACCAAAAGTATGAATTTACTACTCGGCACCACCTTCACATCCACTGAACAAAAAATTAACTGATCCACACTCCCCTTTCGCCTCCTCACAAATTCTTTTGCCCACATTACTGAACAAATGCAAGGATTCTTGTCAGTTTTACACACCACCACACATCCCCTACCCAACTGATCTGTCTTACTCCTCCTTAATGCAATAGTAACCTCACCCTCCCCTATGACAACATCCTTCCAACATAACGAACCTAACAACTCTGAAATACGGAAAGCGCCAAAATATAACCATGTACATAATGCACCCCACATTAAATAATCTATAGACCCCTTTTGCAACAAACCTAACCCTTTCAACAAAACTTTCAATATAACCCTCGTAAGTGGCCTTCGAATATCCCTACGTTCCACCACCATTCTCCCCCAACCCCTCAACATATGCCCTAATGTCCAAGACTTAGTGAAATCCTGCAGCCCTGCTACCTTAGCAAAAATGCTAATCACAGACAAATCCACCTTAACCATCTGCAAAGCCCTGCCTAACCCCCAAGCACGAGCTACATATCGCAGTAGTAATTCCTCCGACCATACCCCTTCCTCCTCTGACAGCTGCAAAATAAACTGATTAAAATCAGAAAGAGCCCTACCATACACCTTTTCCTTGCAGAAGGGGCCCAGGAATGCCATACCAACTGCCTGGCTATATCGACCCAAGATTCCACACCTCCTCTGGCAGGATTTCTGGCACCTCCGCCACCCATGGAACCAACCCTCAAAACCTGCAAATCTGAAATCGGGACAAGCTATCAGCAATCTCATTCCTTACTCCAGGCACATGCAAAACCAATATATGTAATACCAACAATAACAAGCCAGACTTAGCTGTCTTTTGCAATACCCTCACTACAGCCCTATTGTCAGAATGAAAAACTACACGTTTGCCCCTCAATTGCTCCTTCCACACCACCGAAGCTGCCCATATAGGCATAAATTCCAGAAAGGCCACATTCCACTTCCATACCTCCTCCCAATCCCGAGGCCATTCAGCCGCAAACCACCGACCCCTGAAATAGGCCCCCATGCCAGCACCCCCAGCTGCGACTGTAAACAACTGAAGTTCCTCCTGCCCCACCCAGTCTGACTGCCAAAAAGATATCCAAAAACCCATTCCACAACCCCAAGTCCTCCCGCACCAGTTGGGTTACCCTAACTCAATGTTGTTTGCTCTTACCCCCTTTTAGCAAATACACCAGTAACCAGCAAAGCTCACCCTGGGTGTACTGCTCGACAGGCAAAATTCAAAAGCCCAAGCAACTCTATAGTTGAACGAATCCAAATCTTATCCTTACCCAACACCGAACGTATCACCGACCTAAGCCTCTCTATTTTATTCTCTGGTAAACAAAACAGTCCCTGCTCTGCATCAACTATTAATCCAAGAAATTCTAGTGCCCTTGCAGACCCTCCATCTTATGCTGAGCCAATGGTACCCCTAACTCCTCACACATAATCGTAAACTCCTGCAAACCCTCCTGTGCTCCTACCCTTCCTTCATCCACCAACAAAAAATCATCTAAATAATGCACTGCCTTTTGAGTCCCCACTTTCTGCTGCCAAATCCAATGCAATAGTGTACTGAACTTCTCAAAAGTCGCACATGCCACTGAACAACCCATAGGCATAGCTTTATCGAAGTAGTACTTATCTCCTACCTGCATCCCCAATAGTGGCCAATCCTAACTCCTAATAGGCAGCAACTGAATTGCCGACTCAATGTCAACCTTAACCAACCATGGCTTCCTAAATTCCCTAATCACTTTCCCTGCATCATCTAAGGAAGTGTAATGCACCCTAACCTCCTCATCTGCAATAAAATCATTTACTGAATTCCCTTCTGGATAAGACAAGTGATGTATCACTCTGAATTCCCCTTCTTGCTTCTTCGGCACCAACCCCAAAGGCAACACCCTGCAAGCACTAAAAGGCAGACTGTCAAAAGGACCCAATAACCACCCTGCCCTACTCTCTTTCTCCAGTAAAGCCTCCAAGATGTCCTCTTTACCTTGAACAGATCATAAATTCTTGCAACCCCCCCCCCCACCCCTTCCCATGGTGGACTTAACAGGAAAACCCCTTGAAAACCCTGTATTATCTCCTCTTTGATGGTCAAGCCAGGAAACCGATGAAGCATACTCCGGAGAACCTCCACCTTAATAGGGAACGGCGCCCCTCCCTCTATTGCCTCAAAAGAACCCGAGTCCAAATCCCGAGGACCCACGAAAATTACCCTTCCCCCAGGCCAGCTGAAAGCCTTGCCCACCAAATCCACCCTCATGACTCATAACACTGGAGTTCCAAGACAAATCCTGCCGAACACAGCTAGTGGCCGAATGACCCCCTCCACATCTCGAACAAACATGGGCAAATTTGCACCCCACCCATGAACAGGAGCCACTATTAAATATCCAAACACACCCGCTGTTTCTGGCCCACTCAACCTTCTGTTAAAGCTGCCGTAACTATTCATCATCGTAGCCAAGCATAGATCTGGGTGACGCACCTCCCAACAAAGTGACTGGTCTACAGCTTTCTGTTTGCAGAAACACTGATCATACCAGAGCCACACATTACCTGGCCTTAACCGTTGCACCTCACGAATGGTAAGGAAATAGCCTAGCAGTGGCAGAGCCAAGGACCCATCCTTCTCCAGCTGCACTGCCATAAAATGAATAAAGCCAACCACTCAATTATCCCATGTCCTAGGGTAAAGCTTACCTTACCTCTGCCTTTCCAATCCTGCTAAGGCCACTAACAAGTCCTTACTGTTAGAGGACTCTGCTTCCACTAACCATTGGACCCCTTCTGCATCGATCAACTCAAACAAATCTACATACTCACCTTTCCAAATTTTTCCTTAATGGGACCCGAAATGTGTGGAGTCAGAATAACTGCTCCTGTCCCCTGCCTCAAAGATTGGGTAACCAACCAGTCCCCAGGCTGCAGCCCAAAATCAGAGCCTACATCCGAGTCCAAGCCCGAACTTCCCCCAGAGCCCACCACCTCTCTCCGTCGCATCTTTAACCGGGTACCTGGCACCCTGTGCTAGCTGCCTCTGCACCTCCTCTATCCCTTGCACACCACCCCCGAGATCCCCAACTGACGTCGTGATCCATCCCCACCCTACAATCCTCAACCCCTAGCTCCCCCGACAATGCTGCCATAATAAAACCATTACGTGCACCTTCGTCTTGCTATATGCTGGGAACCGGTGTCTCCACTGCTATCACCTGCTGGGATGCCTGTTGCTTTTTCCCCCCGGCTGGGGTTCTCACCGCCGTGCATTGCCTCTTCTGATCTGGGGTCTGTTCAGGTTCCTGTACCACCTCCGATGTTGCCGCCTCCTGGAACAGCTCCTTCGCTTGGGCCACAATTGCTTGCCACCTCTGCCTTAGCTCTGGTAATTTGGCCATCTGTAAAAGAGAAACAAAATATTAGCACTATTCTATAAGCTCGACTGCCCTACTTTCCCACCAACCCTAGAATTGCCTTGCCCCCGCACCTTAAATTACCCCTACCTGCCCACTGTCACCTTTCACCCATCCTGTCAGCCGCACCTCCTACCATTAGTACCCCTTCCTACACTAGCATATCCCCTATCAATATCCCTCCCCATATGTATCTCTGGAGAGGAAAAAATAAATAAATAAATAATTCATTAATTAAGTCCCTCTAACTATCTCCCTATCTCCCAGCCACCCAATCCCATCACCATTCACACAAACAAGCCTAAAATCACTTACCTTCTCTCCCAGCATGGTCCTCCATATAGGTAAGGCTAATCAAGGCAGTGCGCATGCGAGAACTAGCGCTAGGACCTAACGGCTGAAAGAATGGCAGAAGCAACCCACTACACCACCAGGGAGGACGGAGAAGCCATTTCACTACCACCACCACCGAAATCCAGGATGGAGGGACACCCGATCAGCTGTGATGCCATCCTGAAGATGAAAGGACCGAAGAAGACTGATCAACACCCATGAACCCATCAGGGTGCACCAACCACAAGCTGCTACTATACCACCAATGAAGAAACACGATGGACCCTCGAATGCATGCCACAACCACTGGATAGCTACTAAGGACACAGTGGCCCAAGAACCCAACAGGGAGAAGATATTCCACCACTATCACCGAATCCCAGGATGGAGGGGACACCCGGACGACCACAACGCCATCCTGAAGGGAAACCAGAGAAGACAAATGGATACCCACGAACCCCCCAGGGAGCATGAACAGAAAACCTGCCACTACCACCAACGAAGATGAAGCCGGACGCAACAATGGAACCCAAGGAGATGATCCGTCACTATACCCCAACGCTACTGCCTACCATGACCACCGGGAGAACATTTACCCCAGAAACGGATACAACCAGCCCAAGAACCCACCAGGGAGCACAGGGGGATGATCCACCACTACCCCCCAAGCTAACTGGGACTGGATTACACCGATAGACCCCCCTTTGCCTGCCACTACCACTGAGAGAACACCTTCCTTTTTTCTTTTTTTTTTATATATATACCCCAACCGCATGGCACCAATGGCCTACTACCCGGCAGAGCTAACGACAGGCCCATATCGATATCACTCGACTGCATGGCCCCACCAAAAAAAGGCCGACGAATCCCCAGATCATCAGCGGACGACAGGGAGCAAAGAAAAAACTTCAACACACACAGTTAAGCCTAACACTACTCCCATCCACTTCATTTTATATATATATATATATATATATATATATATATATATATATATACATATTTCTTTTTTTTGTCCACCCCCCAACCATTCACCCACACGCACGCACGCGCACACACACACACAGACACACACACACACACACACACACACACACACACACACACACACACACACACACACACACACACACACACACACACACACACACACACACACACACACACACACACACACACACACACACACACACACACACACACTCACACAGACACACACACACACACACACACACACACACACACACACACACACACACACACACACACACACAGTACTCTATCACCCTTTCCTACCAGTAAGCTCAAACTATATTACCAGACTCCAGCCCCCCCCCTTAAATTAACCTCTAGAAAACACCAAAGGGGAGACTGACCCAGACCACCTAACCACTTCTCTCCCCACCATCCAAGGCCTACCTTCATCCATGAAACCTACAGGTCTTCTGGACATAAGCTAGTTGTTACTCCACCAAATCACGCCAAATGTGTCTACTTCCTTTAATCCCAAAACCTTAGTACAGTCAGAAGTCCCACCTACTCCTACCTCACTTCCTTTTACATCTCCCTCTCTCCTTAACCCTTTCACCACCACAAACCCACTATCCTAACCAACTACAATCCTTACCTTCCTTTCTACCACTATACCCTCCCCACACCCCTTTACCCCCTTACTTGAGAGACCGGGACAACTTAGTTTGTCCCAAACTGCATTTATAAACATATGAACGCCTTATACTAAATTGCCCTTAATTGACTGCGCAGACATTGTGTAATACCTGCCCATGCTCATTTCACCCTTTTTGGATGACATAGCACTACTTATTAAGCTATTAAAGCAAGCTGTAGCATGTATTTGGATGC
Source organism: Protopterus annectens (assembly GCF_019279795.1). Classification (NCBI taxonomy): domain Eukaryota; kingdom Metazoa; phylum Chordata; order Ceratodontiformes; family Protopteridae; genus Protopterus; species Protopterus annectens. The sequence goes on from NC_056746.1 coordinate 61,361,677, forward strand.
TGGAACTACAGAGGTTCTAAGATGCTGAAACTGTTACTTGCTACAGCACTGATATTTAAGTTTTACATTTGTGCTTCATGCTACCACTCTGCAAGTTGAAGCTGCCCAGGAAGTTCATAGAGAGGTGCTATAAACATATGTATACATGTGTTAAGTACAGACAGATAAAAAGAGGGTTTATTTAAATTTATTTATGTATTTATTTATTTATTCTTTCAAATGTGTTTACTAGTATAGAACAATAATGAAACAATGACCAATTACAAGCACTGCCAAGGAGATGCACTTCATAGTCTTTGGTTATAAAAAGCTTAAGGATTTATCTACAAGTGGATTATAGTGGAGTCAGACAACAAAGCTATGTAAAGGCAGGGCCAGATCATGGTCAAATGGGTCACTGGCACCCCTCCCCAGCAGCACCAACCCCCACCCCCACCCCGCCAGCAGCCATTCCAGCATCCCATTACTTGGTTATTTCTCCCCAGCTACCAGAAATATCATTGAAACCTGTTAGTGTGCATATTATTTTTTTTACTTCTACAATGATTAAAAATATTTGTGTTTCATTTAAAAAAAATATTTCAAATTGTATAGCATAAACACTGATAGCCATTTGCCAAATAAAGCAATACAGTCTCACAATGATAACAGACTTGACATGAAAAATAAACTTCTCTGCCCTTGAAACTTACATTCATTGAAATTGTATCGGAACCCACATTCAAAGAAAATGTATCTAGCCAGTGGCAGATTGAGTTTACCTCAGGCCCATGCATATATTTTTAGGACCATGCATGCATATTCCTTGTAAAATACAATGCAACTTGTTAGAGTGTGCTTTAAATCTGAAGTTTTGAACATTTTTCCAGTAAGCATTGAAACAAAATGTATGAATCGATAATGATAATACACCCCAATTTAGAAAATTTCAACCTTAAAGGGCCACTCTTGTCTCTGTCATTAAAATCTACCAGTATCAGTCAATATGCAGAATCACTGCAGAAGCAGAAGTCAATAAATAATTCAACAATAAAGAGATCTGGAACTAATGAAGAGGTTGCTGCTGGCAAACAACTTTATATTTCAATATTTCATCTACAAATTCAGTGCTTGCTGCCCTTGAAAAAATGGTAAGCTGGTAATATTACAATACAGAGTGGCTGTCAAACCAACAACAGATACAATATTACCAGGCAGGCATCTCATTCAAAGGAAGACACAGTCAAGAATGCAGCATCCCAACACCCCTTAATGCATATCACAGTTTCAGCAATCTATCTACATGGTGCAGCAGTAGAAACCACAGCCTTCTGCACCAAAAGCAAATATGCTACCTACCTAGCACAAACACTGATGGCCATTTGCTAAACAAAATAATTGCACATTGAAAACAGACTTAGCATGAGCATCAGCAAACCTCTCTTCCATTGAACCTCACTATTCCTTAAAATGCACTGAAACTCACAATTCTTTGAGCAAGTCTGGTAGTTGGTGTAGAGAATTAATGCTCTTGTCACCTCCAAACAAGGTACAGGATTTGATCCTAATCAAATTAATTAATCAGCCTTCTTCTTCTTCTTTCGGCTTCTCCCAGTTAGGGGTCACCACAACAGATCACCTGTCTACTCATAATTGGCAGTGGAGTTTTTACAGTGTTGAGTTGCTAGTCCAGCACCCAACCTTCCACAGAAGGCACGTACACACACACATACACTCACACCTAGGGCCAATTTAGAGTGTCCAATCCACCTAGAGCATGTCTTTGGGATGTGGGAGGAAACCGGAGCACCCGGAGGAAACCCACGCGACCACAGGGAGGACAAGCAGACTCTGCACAGAAGGCACCCCAGCCAAGAATCAAACCGGAGAACCTCTTGTCATGAGGCAGCAACGCTAACTGCTGCACCACCGTGGCCACCCAAATTAATTAATCAACCTGCCATCTTTAATTAAGGCATTATACACACCCATGCTCATTAGTTCTGTTCTTATGACTGTTCAGTTCCAAATCACTGTGGACAAGATATCTAAATCCCTAACTGCTCTGCCATTATATCTGAGGTTTACTTTAGAACAGCATCCTCATGCTCAGTTTTCTTTGGCTTAATTTTCTTGCAGGTCGTATAGCCCTTCTGTGTTCTTGCAGAAAGTCTCCCATGAGGTCATAAAGCCCTCCTGTGTTCATGGATATCTTCAGGCTTTTAAGGAAGAGATTTTTAATTTTTATCAACCCCCACGCCAACCACCCCCCCCCCCAGCCAACACAGGCCCTAGGCACCTGTCTGGGTTACTTACTGCTGGTTCCAGCTCTGATTAAAAGCATTTTCCAAAATCGCAGCAGAAAATATCAGTTCATCCTGTAAAAGGCCACTTCATTTGTAGAAATATGGCTTGCAAAGTCAGTTTAAAGTATGCATTTTGTTCACAACCAATGCACAACTTAACTGCATTAAAGCAAAGATGATTGATTTGAGAATTATTTACAACTAATCAAAAGTAAGAACAGTAATTCCCAGAAAGTAAGAGCCCTTGTCACTGAAATAATCAAGGAACTCAATAACTTAATAAAATTCACCAAAGCCAAGTCTGAGGCTAAAATATCTGGTCAAGCCAAAGTCAATCACAAGGCATTTTTAATTATGTTCATAATCTCAAAAGCACAATGCAGTAATGCAATGAGCTGATTGTGAATGATACTTCCTACACTGAAATTGAAGATACAGCCAACCTACTGGCTAATAAATTTAAATGTAACTTTACTAATCTCTTCAATCAATCTCACTGGTTCACCTCCAGCTATTGCAAAAGAACAAATCCTAAAAGTGCTGTTAAAAGCTAAACATACTGCTTCAATGGGTCCTAGCAATATCCATGGATGCATCTTAAATAGAATAAAGCATGGTTTAGCCACATCCCTAACAATATAGTTCACTCTCATCCTCCAAGCAGGTTTTGTACCAAGCAAAAGGAGAACAGTTGCACTCATTTCACTGCATAAGGGAGGACCTTTCATGGACATAGTAATTTATAAACCCATAGGTCTGACCAGTCTGAGGATGGTCAGACTTATGATCTGACCCATAAGCCTGACCAGCCTCATATACAAAGCCACAGAAAATCTTATTGTGTAATTAATTAATCAGGACATAAGGTACCTCGAAACACTGGCCCCGTCTCAGTTTGGATTTGTCATGTACAGGTCATGTTTACTCAACCCACTGGATTTTTTTAAAAAAGGTCACTTATGCAATGGATGAAGGCGAAATGGTACACACTGTATACCTTGATTTGGTCAAAGATTTTGCCACAATTCTGAAGCATAGTAGAAAAGCTGAATAAACTGGGAATAAACCTCTATGTCACTCACTGGATTGCAAACTGGCTCATTGACAGGATGCAGATAATAAAAATGTTGGAAGTTACCTCCAAGAAGATACCAGTCACCAGTGGAGCCCCCAAAGGGTTCTGTGCTGGGAAATACCAAACAGCCCTGGCTGACTACATTAGCAGATGACTGTATGCTGGGAGCAGTCACTGAGTCCACAAATTACTTAGCCATTTTGCAAGGTTGGTCTAAAATAAATAACTGGTGTCAACATCATGATCTGAAACTAAATACCAAAAAAAATGCATAACTGTATATTTGGGAAGTAATCTCCCCCAGTGAACTACCACAGTGACAATCCTCCCCTAAGAGCTGATGCAGTTGTTTGGGATTTAGGAACTTATGTGGACAGTGACCTAACGTTTGACTAACATGTGTCAACTGCTGTACAAAAATCATTCTACATTGTACAGCTTATAAACAAAGGGATTAGGTCAAGATCTGGGGCTGTCGTTGCCCCCTTTAAGCAGGCATCATTAGACCAGTCATTGAATGTAATACCCCCTTTGTCATGAAGCTGTCGGTAAACATGCAACAGCTGTAATATTTACAGAGATACCTTATTAAAAGGATACAAGGTCTAAAAAACATGTTCTGCACGGACTGACTAAAAGTCCTGTTATTATACTTGGTAGTCTACAGCTGCAAAGAGGTGACCTGCGACTGGCATACAAGGTATCCTCTGACCCACTATTGATGGATTTACTACACATCAAGTCAAGTGACATCAGAAGTACACAGTCCAACATAAATACTCAGTCCAGCGGTCAATACCTCTTCTGCAACAGAATGCCACGGCTGTAGACCTCCCCATCCATATAAAACAAAGTTCAGCCCTCTTCATTTTCAAGTGTATCTTAGATCTGTAAATGGGAAACAGAAAATGTACTCCAGGACTGTGCCTTGTACTACTAGTGGACAGAGACAACTCTTAAATTCTTTATCCCATTGAATAGGTTCCCTCAATTTATCTACGGTATGAATCTAGTTATTCTTATTACTAGTAATATATAATTATTGACCATAGGGTTGGTAAGGCCAATCTATAACCAAATGGGATAGTTTATTTCAGGCACAAAACGGGAAACTGGCTGGGATTAAAATTCCCTGCAAGGACAGCTAGCCTAGTACTTACCTATGAAGCTATGAAAGTAAGTGTAATAGATAGCTTCTTAACTAGAACTGTCACATAAAAAGCTACAAGAGTTAGATACTTCTATAAATGATGAGTTGTACCTCCAAATCATGTGATGTTGTTATGTTATTATGTTGCAACAACACTAGAATGTGAGGCCACTTGATCATTTCCTTAACATTTACGTTCCCCTACTCTGAAAAACTGTGATGTAATCAACTACTGTCGTTAAAAGGTGATAGAGCTGTCCTTCCTACTCACTCGCATCAGAATAACCTGTTCAAGGCACGAGTCACAATTGCACATGACAATGTACAAGGAGAAAGAGTTTTAGGTGTTACTTTGCCCCAACCACATAACTCAATATTTATAACAAAAGGTGCAAAATGATGACATTGGCAAAATGACTAATCCATGACCTCATAATGTTCCATTATTTCCTTGGCGAAATGTAAGAGATGACTGATTCCATTTCTTTTGTATATTGACAAACAGTCATAACTCTACAAATATCTCTGAGACAGATTGTAACAATTTAGTACAAAATCAAATCTGTCATTACTGTGCTTAAATTGTTTTTTGAAAGGCACAACTTTCCTAAAGAAGTATTATCAAATGCTGATCCTCAATTTTTTAACAATGGTTTTGTTGTTTCTCAAAGCAAATGTATTTCAAGTATATCATATGAAGTCTAAGACAACGCAAATGTAGTGGGCAAATGGACATTATACAATGACCCCCCCATTAATATTAAAAAAATGTGCACGCTGATTGGTCAGCGTGCACGTTGTAAATCAGTTATAGTAATGGAAAAAAGGTCCGGTTGCCCGGACTTTTTTGCATTACTATAACTCTTTTTTTAAGCAACGGAGAACGCAAGATCTCCATTGCTTCATACTGTCTCGCTATGTTAAACTCGTTTAACATAGCGAGACAGTTTGTAAAAAGCAACGGAGATCTTGCTTTATCAGTTGCTTTTGCCCACAGCTCTGATGTACTGCATAGGCATACGCATGCGCAGTACATCAGAACTGCCGCAGAATACCAGACAGCTGCGGAAGGGCAGCAAGGAGGCATTATACAATGCCATTATTTAAGAAAAGTAATTTTTTTCTTAAATAATATCATTGTATAATAGCAATAACCCACTTCTGGGTGTGGGTACTGCTGGATTTACCCACAGTTGACTTTGTTTGGCCACTCGGGCTTCGCCCTCGTAACCAAACCACACCAACCATGGGTAAATCCAGCATTACCCACACCCAGGCGTAGGTTATTGCTATAGTATTGTACAGGCAATAAATAATAACATTAAGAAATGTTACCACTCTTCATTTATTGACTGCTATTTATTCATCCCTGAATGCCAAAATACAACAGTGCAATCTATAGGCTTATGTTCAGTTCAACAATTGCCAGGTCATTTGTTTAAGATTTAAGTCTCTTGCATAATTTTTCCTCAAGTGTCAGACAATAAGAAATCTGCAGAAGTGTTGTTGTAAAACAGAAAACAATTAAAATAACTGCTTTCTGTCTTGAGTGATAAGACTCAGCTGAATCACAATCTGCTTGTCAGTAAAGTTGGAGTACAAGGTACAGTAATTTTGTCTACAAGAGTTTACTTGGAGTGCACACCTTATTTACACATTTAACATGTAAACTACATTCGAAATTACCTTAAGATGGCTGTCAGCAGAAGGAACTACCATTGTTTAACCAAGACTCTTCTGAAAAATGTTAAACTCAGCCCTCAGACTCCATCGAGTCTGTGTTTTTTTACCACAGTGTTCCACAAATGTTGACTTTGTGAAGGAAATTATTTGACATATGCTTCATAGTTTCATAGGTTCATAGATGCTTACTATGCTAGTCATTAGTGAAGATCTTTAGAGGCCCAACCCTGCATTCCTAGAAATCTAAGTACAAATAACTCAGAGCCAGAGAGAGCATTTACATGTCACATCCACAAAGGAAAAGGGTGCTAAACTAAGGATGCATTTGTGGCTTCCCATCCATTTGTCCAGATTACATATGAAAAGAGAAAGGGAAGTACTCTGCTTTATGTGTTCAGGAAGACAATTCCAAAGAAGTGGAATTCTCTGAGATGTAAATATATCCATCTAACATGTTCTATTAATGTTGTAGAAGAGACTAAGATCTCTTCAGCAGGTGTTTATCCCATCATTAGACTTACGGATGTGCAGTACATCTAACAGGACAGGGTCAGTTGAGACACTGTACACAATGCAGAGACCACCTGTATGATACTGAGCTGGGAGATAAGGATTTGAGATTGTCAGTCTAGTTTTTATTATGTATTTATTTATTTATTATTTATTGGCATTTGTTTACCGGGAAAGTCCACTGGGCCAAAAGAACCCATTTTCAGTGGAGACCCAAGGAGAAAAGTTCCACAGTATAACAGTACAAAACATAAAAACATTAAGTACAATATAAAGCAACTTCCAGATAAAATCAAGTAAAACAATGTATACATAATAATGTACAATAAATGTAAGGGTGACACACACAAAAGATACGTACATGTGAGTATAGGTGAAGATCTAATTCCTGACTAAAACCTCACATTACCAATGAGCAAATACTCCCTACAGGTTACAGCATACTAAGAGTAGACCGGCTAAACAAAAAAGGAGGTGGTGTAGCTATAATATTTAAACAGCATCTAAACATCCAGATCTGAAAATCATCAGCTCCACAAATAGGCAATGAAGAAATAATATATACCAACCTCAAAATTAACCAAAACAAAACCATCAACATAATTGGATGCTACTTCCCACCTGGCCAAAACATCCCTCCACTAGAAAACCTCCTCAGCTGGTCTACCCACCATCTCCCCCAAGAAACTATCATCTTAGGTGATTTCAATATTGACTGGCAATCCTGTTCTGGCAACAATCCAACCCATCATGTACACCTTCATGGCTTCATCCAACTAGTCCAGTCACCAACCAGGATAAATAAAAACTCCAGCAAGCACACTACCCTGGATTGGATACTAGTCAGTAAGAGCCCCCAGTCATATATAACAGGCTGCTTATCAGATAACCTCAGTGATCACTCCCCAACATTCCTACTCAACAAAATACCTATACCAAGCTAAACCTGTCATCTACCATCAAATACGTACAAAACTAAACTTTAACCCACTCACATTCATCTCATCCCTCAAAGAATGTAACTGGCATCCTCTAAAGTACCTCAGTCTAGATGACACAGTTGAAATTTTTAATACTACCTTCCTGAACATCCTTAATTACCATGCCCCCATAAGATTTTCCAGAACCAAAGCACACCCCTCCCCATGGCTACAGAAAACCACTAAGTCAGAAATGAAAAACAGGGATAAAGCCTGGGAGCATTGGTGCAAAACCAAACCCCCCTCAGCTAGACAGAAATTCCTAGAACTACACAATAGAGTCAAAAAGCTAATAAAACAGGACAAATTCCAATACTACCACTCTGCCCTAGACTCCTCACAACACAGCCCCAAACAATTCTGGTCCTCCATAAACTCCATCCTCCACCCAGGTAAAGTCAGTACCCCTCTTCCTAACATCCCTCACTCCTCAGAAAATATTGCTACCTCATTCAACACACACTTCACCCAAACCATAGTATCACTAGCTAAACAACACAACCCCCCTCCCCTCCAACCCACACCTTCAACTAGTAATCTCCCCACTGCCTTCTCTTTTTCTCCTGTACCTACCTCCAACATAAAAAAACTCTTAACTAAACTTAAACCCACCAAATTAGCAGCAGACAACCTCCCAAGTGAATACCTACAAATCGCAGCTGATGCTCTGGCCTACCCAGTATCCATCTTGATTAACCAATCTCTGTCAGAAAGTTACATTCCCACACTGTGGAAATTATCACATATAATTCCCCTTCACAAAAGCGGACCCTCCGCAGAACTAACCAATTACCGCCCCATAGCTATTCTCTCTCTCTCTCTCCACTCTCCAAAATACTAGAGAGATGCATACACTCTCAGGTCTCAGACTACCTACTTACTAACAACCTCCTTTCCAGTACTCAGCATGGTTTCCGACCAAACCATAACACCACCACTGCCTTACTCTCCTTTACTAACACTATCCTTCAGCATAAAAACAATGGCTATCTCTCCTCTGCTACTTTCCTAGACCTATCTAAAGCATTTGACATGGTCCCACACAAACAACTTATCTCTGTCCTCAATAACCTATCCTTCTCACAATCAGTCACCAACTGGTTTCAGAGTTACCTGTCTAACCGACAACAATCCATTGTATGGCAGAATGACATATCTCCCCAACTACCTGTCTCCATAGGGGTTCCCGAAGGATCCATCCTTGGACCCCTACTCTTCTCTCTTTACACCAATAATCTAGCCTCTGCCACCAAACATGGCACACTCATACAATACGCAGATGACTCAACCATCATCTGCTCAGCCCAGTCCCTACCCAAACTGCAAAAAGTCACACAGGAAGCCTTTTCCTCTGTTGAAACATGGTTATCTGATGCCCAATTAATACTCATCCCAAACAAAACTAAACTACTCATCTTCCAACCCACCAAACATACTCAAAACAACTCTCACTTTAACATCACAGCAAAAGACAACACCACTATATACACAACTGAACACACCAAATTGCTAGGAGTGGAAATAGACAATAAACTAAAATTTGACATTCACATATCCATGACCATAAAAAAAGTCCACAAAAAACTAGGAGCGTTATACAGAAATAAGGAATTTCTCACCAAAGCAGAAAGATTTCAATAGCAAATTCCCACCTTATCTCCACCCTACATTATACCTATCCAATATATACCAACCTAAGGCAATGTGATCTAAACAAGCTAGAGACCTGCTACAGCAAAATCGCCAAATTCGCCACAGGGCATCCTACCATAGTCACCACTGTCTCTCACTTGCTGAACTGGGCTGGCTTGAACTCCCTCACCTCCTTCAGTGGTATCAACTCTCACTCACCCACAAACTATTAAACCATCCACTAAATGTCCCATCCCTCCAGAATCTACTCCAACCCTATCGCACCACCAGACCACTAAGATCCAGCAACAAAAATCACTTGCAGATCACTAAAACCAATAACTCTGCTGGTGAAGCACTATTCTCTTGCGCCATAGCCAAATTATGGAACTCACTCCCACCCACAATTACCTCCGTACCATCATGAACCCACTTCAAAACTTTACTAAAAGCGCACCTAAAAACATGCTGGCTATGCCCTTGCAACTCCCACTCTAATATCATCCACCCCATCCAACCACTAACTTTCTCTCCAATTCACTAACTACCTTGATTACAGCAAGCTCAGATGCTCATAAGCCTAGTACTTATTATACAGCAGGAACTTCTCATTGTAACATTTGTTAATGTCTGTTATGTACTTCACAGATAAAAATTCTAGTTGCCTACTGATGTACTATGTTCTTCATCTGTAAATATGTTGTAAGTAATTGCTATGTTAAATTGTTAATCGCTATGTAATCCAATGTAACTACTGTCTGTTTATTTTACTGTGGAGCTTTTCTCCCCAGGCCTCCGCTGAAAGTGGACCTACGTCCAGTCGGACACTCCCGGTCAACAAATTTAAATAAAATAAAATAAATAAATAAATAAGATAACAACTAGCATAAGTTGCAGAACTAGAAGAGTAATTGACTTAATAAACATAATTAAGTGGTGTATACAAGGTATTTTGTGAAACCTTGTTAGCAGAAGGATGGCAGTTATGATTTAGACCCCTGATTTTCTTGGTTAGAAAGCATTATTTTATTTATTTATGTATTTTGACATTTGTTGACTGGGTTAGTCCGCCTGTGCAGATGCCCCTTTTCAGAGGAGACCCGAGGAGAAAAGCTCCATAGTTATACATACTTGATATAGACAGAGGAATACCATAAATCACAATGCAATTACTTACTGTATTAATCCCAATACAATTATTAATAGAGTTTTAGCAAAATATAGGGATTTGTATACATTTCTGACGATTTAAGTAAACCATAAGGGTATATAATTAAAGAAAGATCAAATGATTAGAAATAGCATGAAGGAAGAGCAGCAGAGAATATAACATCATATCAGGATTTTAGAAGAAAGTCATATGGCCTGTCTTATGGAAATAGGTGGAAAGTTTATAATGAATTAAGGTGAGGAGTAGAGAGAAGTCAAGGGAGAGGGAGATTAAGTTGGGTCAGCACACGAGCAAGTACAGCAGTTTAATAGGGTGTCTTTTAATGTTTTTTGAAACAGTAAGTGTCAGGAATCAGTCGTCTTACATCGAGGGGCAGTTTATTCCAGGCTTTGGCAACCGAGTGATTATAGAAAAGTTTGCCAATGTTTTTATTAGGTTTATACATCTCAAGGAGGTGTTGATGAAAACTGAGAAGTGTCCAATTAGGAGTGTAGAAGGAGATGAGTGTCATAAGAGCAGGACAGCAACTGGGAAGGTTAAGGGTATTGTGAGTTAGGTGTAGCTGAGACAGCAGGAGTTGTTGTCACAGTTCAGGCCACTGAAGGATTTTTAGAGATAAACAATGGTGTGAGTGATATGGTTTATTTGACAAAAATCGGGCAATTTATTATAAGTGAGTTCCAGTTTAGCTAAGTAATTGGCTTTGCTAGTTAGTGAGAATTGTGGTAGCATATAAAAGGGTGAGTAGGAGACAGGTCAGAGAAAGAGAGAGTTTAGATTAAATTGTGAGGAATTTTTTGTGTCTATAGAGTTGGCATAGTTTTGATGGGTCTTTTTAATGCAGTATTGCGTGTGTAGATCGAATTTTAATTGATCATCTATTATAACCATTACTAATTTAGTGTGGCTTTCTACCTTGATAGTTGTGTTGTTGAGAGAAGACACAGTGAAGGTATCTTTTAGGTGTTGTAGATATTTTAGGAGGAAGAGGAGAAGTTTGTTTTTTTAGGGTTGAGAAGGAGCTGGTTGGAAGTTAACCATTTTTTCTACAGAGTGAAGAGAGTCTTGAGTGAGGCAGAGGAGGTTAGAGAGATTGTCGGAGTAGAAAATAATTGTAGTCATCGGCATACTGAATTAAGGAAGAGTGTGGACAGGATGTGTGTAAGTTTTTAGTGAAAATGTTAAATAGTAGGGGTCCAAGAATGGGGCCTTGGGGATCCCAGGTATCAACAGGAGAAAGGAGGAGAATGCAGAGGGCCAGCTAACAGATTGTAGTCTGTTTGAGAGGTAGGTTGCAAACCAGCAGAAAGTAAAATTAGATAGATTAAGGTGAGAAAGTTTAGACAGAAGAAGGTTGTAGGAAACAGTGTCAAAAGCCTTCAAAAGTCAAGAAATAGACAGGAGACTAATTTATTGCTGTCTATGGAGCTAGAGGTAGCCTTTGTGAAATATACTAGTGCAGTGGTTGTACTGTGAAATGAGAGAAATACGTGTTGGGTAGAGTTTAGGAGTTTTTTTTGCAGAAGATGATCAAGGAGCTGTTTATGGATGCACTTCTCCAGAATTTTAGATAGAAGGGAAAGATTGGCTATAGACTAGAAATTGGAGGGGTCACTGGAATTACCTCCTTTATGCAAGAGTATAACATAGAACTTCTTCCAGATATCAGGAACAATGTTTTCTTGGATAGACCTGTTTATAAGTATGGGGATGGGATATGTAATGAATTTAACAGCTAGTTTAAGGAATAGAGGTTGTAAGTTTTCGGCAGAAGGGGCAGATGGTTTGAGCTTGCTGAAGAAGAGCATTGATATAAACAGTGGGGACAGGCTGAAGAGAGAAGGGGGCTGATTGGATGGACGGAGAGGGGGGAGATACAGGGGTCGGTACTTGAATCTGTTCTAGTTAGCTTCTGAATTGAATCAGTGAAGAAGGAATTTAGAAGTGGAGCAGTATCTATGGGACACAAGTTAGGTTTGGCAGAGGGTGACGAGGGGGATCCAAGGTGTAGGATTTTGTTAACAGAATTCCATAATTTTGTGGGATTAGATATTTGGTTGTATTTTGGTTTTAGGTTAATATTTCTCTTATCCTGGTTGATTTGATTTTTAGTTAAGTTATGAAATTCTCTTTATGATTGTAGATTGTAAGGAGATGTATTTTTCTTCCAATTGTTCCAGGCAATATCTCTTTTGTACATGAGGGAGCAGGTGTTTTCAGTTATCCAATGTGCAAAGTTGGATTTTAGTCTAATTTTCCTGACAGGTGATAGAGAGTTTAGAATGTTTAGGAAAATGCTATTGAATTTTAGGACAGCATCTTCTAGGGACAGGTCATATGGGATGGACCAGTTGATAGAGGATAGCAAATGGTTGAAGGTGTCTTCATGGAAGTTAGAAAGTTTGAGACGGTCTCTGTAACAATGAGATTTATGGAATTGGAGGAACTGTCTTTGAATATAGGTTGGAAGGTGGTCACTTAGGGTATCAAGCAGTGTGGATGGAGTTGTGGTCATGGTTTGGGTTGGAAGTGAGGATCCAGTCAAGTGTAGAGATGGAATTAGTATGTTTGTTCAGAAAAGTGGCTGAAGTAATTAATTGATTGAAACCATAACGGTTTATATTAGAATTGGGAGAGTCTGGGGTTAGAGAATTCCTGTCAATGTTTACATTGCCCATTATAGTTTCATAGGAGATACCCTGTGGATCCAAGAAAGAATGTGTTTGAGGGCAGAGATTGTCTTTCCTGGAGGACTATAGATGGAAGCAATAATTTTTTTGTGACTATTTAAGTTGCTGGTAGCTAGGAAGACCTCTGCTGGGTGGAAATTTGGAGGAAAGAGAGATAATGGGTATAGGAAGAGTAGCTCTGAGTACAGTATTGCTCGGCAGATGATATTGTAGCTAGGGGTTAAGATTTTGATGTCAGCCATATGGGGTTTTAGCTAGGTCTCCGAGAGGCTCAGAATGTCAGGAGAGTGGAGAGATATTCAGGAATTAAGTTCATTAACTTTGTTTGGTATAGTTGGAATGTTGAGAAACAGTATGGATAAGTTTCTGTTGGATAAAAAGGAGTTGTTTTGAGGGGAGTAGGTCTGAGGAGGGAAAAGTAGTGGTGGAAAGGAGAGAGGTGGGATTTTGTTGTGGGACAGCAGGTAGTTATAGGTCCAGGGTCGGGGTGTATATCATCTGAGAAAACTATTTTTAATACTGGAAGTATTAATGAGGTAAATTTCAGGTTTACAAGGACATACTTTAGCTAAATCTTGGGAGACAGTAAGGGCTGTAGAAATATTTTTATTTTGTGGAGGTAGGTTTATTTGTGGTTGAATAATGTAGGAGCAATATGAACTGTGAAGGTTCTAGACAGATGAGTATGTGAAGAGGTAAGAGTAGGAGTAGGGCTTCTGAAAGATAGGCTGTCATGATAGGTAGCAGAGATAGAGAGAAGATACAAAAAAGATGTGGTGATGAGGAAATGCATCATATTATGTGGTAGTGCAAAGCTGGAGGAGGGATACTTTGGGTAAAATAACTGTTAGTGTTACTGGGTGGAGTAGGTGTTTCGGAAGTTTGGGATAGGCAATCCTTAGTAGGAGTCTTTGTGTAAAATAATGGAAGTGGGGGTTGATTGGAGGGTTTGAGCAGAAGTTGGATGGGGCAAGGGCGAGTGGTTAGAAAGGACAGAGTATATATAAGTCTAGAGTATTGGGGTGGGTGGGAATGGGGTTTAGTAGGGGAGTGTAGTCTGGGCAAAAGCAATGGGGCTAGTGCGAGTTCTTCAGTGTGCACAAAAGACTATCACCTGCCAAGAAAATAACCAGGAAGATGTCGAGAACCTGAAGTGGTGCACTATGGATACAGGTTCTGCCAAAACTAATTTTATACTTGAAATTAGAGTTCACAACTCTTTTCTACTGCTTCTAGATGTGGCACTAATTGAAAGAATAAACAAACACTTGAAATAAGCGTAGGTGCATAAGGTGGCTTTTGAAATAATCAGGAGGTTATTGTATAAGCAGATATAAGGGAGGAGGGATGTACTAACAAATAAGAAAAATTGTATTAGGATTACTGGCATCCCAGAAGATGTTCTCACCACTGTATTTGCAACACTACATACATACCACTATACGTTCCCATAGCTTTAAACATGCTTTTTGATTTAGGCTATATTTTGCTAGTTACACTGGCTTGCTTGAAAGTAGTAGGTACTTGGCTGATCACAGTGTTGGCTGGTCAGGCAAAAGTTAAAGATAGGAGGGGGGTTAGATGAGGAAAATGAGAGCCCACTACTGTGGGAAATGCTCAGCAAAATGGACTTTTTCTTCTTTATTCATTCTAGTTATTTTAAGTGTTTGGACAGGTACATACCTAATGTTAAGTGTTTGGACAGGTACATACCTAATGTTAAGTGTTTGGACAGGTACATACCTAATGTTAAGTGTTTGGACAGGTACATACCTAATGTTAAGTGTTTGGACAGGTACATACCTAATGTTAAGTGTTTGGACAGGTACATACCTAATGTTAAGTGTTTGGACAGGTACATACCTAATGTTAAGTGTTTGGATGGGTACATACCTAATGTTAAGTGTTTGGATGGGTACATATTTAATGTTAAGTGTTTGGACAGGTACATACCTAATGTTAAGTGTTTGGACAGGTACATACCTAATGTTAAGTGTTTGGACAGGTACATACCTAATGTTAAGTGTTTGGATGGGTACATACCTAATGTTAAGTGTTTGGATGGGTACATATTTAATGTTAAGTGTTTGGACAGGTACATACCTAATGTTAAGTGTTTGGACAGGTACATACCTAATGTTAAGTGTTTGGACAGGTACATACCTAATGTTAAGTGTTTGGACAGGTACATACCTAATGTTAAGTGTTTGGACAGGTACATACCTAATGTTAAGTGTTTGGATGGGTACATATTTAATGTTAAGTGTTTGGACAGGTACATACCTAATGTTAAGTGTTTGGACAGGTACATACCTAATGTTAAGTGTTTGGACAGGTACATACCTAATGTTAAGTGTTTGGACAGGTACATACCTAATGTTAAGTGTTTGGACAGGTACATACCTAATGTTAAGTGTTTGGACAGGTACATACCTAATGTTAAGTGTTTGGACAGGTACATACCTAATGTTAAGTGTTTGGACAGGTACATACCTAATGTTAAGTGTTTGGATGGGTACATATTTAATGTTAAGTGTTTGGACAGGTACATACCTAATGTTAAGTGTTTGGATGGGTACATATTTAAGTGTGTATTATGCTCAATTATAGCCTCTAAATTGCCAAGTTCAGGAAATCATCACATCCCTCACCCTAGGCATCATGACCTTACTAGTAAGCTGCACAATGAAAATGGATGTTCTTACAGTAGTAGAAACATGTTGCACGAAGGACAGTTTGTTGTCCACATCGATTCTCAGCTGTCTAAGTGTTGGATCAATATTCAGGGGTGCATTATTGATGTTACAGTTAAAGGGGACATTAACTATTTGCTTGGAAAACACCCTCTTGGCATCTTACATTTATGCCATCTGTAAACATATAACTATGGTCACTGTACACTGCAGAAAACTGCAGAAACTTTTACCCAGAGATTAGGTGATATACTTGTCAAAATTGTATAGTTTAACTCCCTGTCTCCATTGCCTTCAAAACAGCTAGCATAAGTCATCATGTATAGTAATTAAAGAGACATATGTTTGCAAAGTATTCACTTTTTTTAAATGTTCCCGTGTTTTGTAAAGGCATTGCAAAACTGAACATTATGTATTGCAAATCTATATGAAATTTAGTAATAACAGTGCATGTGAAGATTAATGAAATAAAGCCACTAAAGTGTTTGCATATATTATATGAAATATAAACATGTGACAATGGGCCATTGTCATTTTAAAGATAATATATGTTGCCTTTTAAAACTGTATGTGGGCCCATATTGCATTTTAAGTTAGAGTTGGATGAGTGTGAGATGTCTTACATGTCAACATCATTTCGGGTGAGGTGCCATGTTTTTATGAATATAATTTACCTGGTTCACTAGACCTGTGGTGTATCCTGACATTTCTGAAACTATCAATGAAGATAACTTTGTATCCAAGGGTACATACTCTTAACATGGTCTCAGAACATAAAAAGCCTCATCAGTTATCAAACTATGACACAACCCCTTGAGTGAATTGACAAGTTCAGAGTTGAATATGCTACTAATAAAAATGTGTCTTGCCTTACAAAGTCATCATTTTATTAATTTGCTGAATTTACACCATATACACTAGAAAAGCCAAATTTCTTCATTAATATAAAAATTTACTCCAGCAAAGCCATGTGACTTCTCAAAATGCTTTTTTTTCCTGCTTGTCTGGAAACAGAGGTTTGCACAATTTTGTTTGATCACAAAACCAACTAAAGAGACAGATGAAATCCAGATGAATACCACATAACGCACACACTCTGGTTCCTTAACAACAGGTACAAATATGACTCTGTAATTGTACTTGTGGGTGTGAATGACCTGAGACATACCTCCCTGTACTACATGAAAAAAGACATGGAGGAGCTCTCAGATTATGTAGCCCAGGCAGGTATGACCGTAGCCCTTAGCAGCATTCTTCTATCACTCAGAATGATACCACAGTACAAGCAAAAATGTGTCTGTCTGCCTGGGATGACATGATTGAAAGACCTCAATACTTTGCCAGAGATGGCTTGCATCTGTCACCCCTGGGATTCCAGACACTGGCCAAGGCTCTTGCCACCCCTTTAGTGCCTTTTTTTAGGTGGTGTTCCAAAGACCAAATTACCACCATAACAGCTAGAAACAAATGCAATGTGAGGGTCATGCTGCTCAATGCTAGAAGTCTAAATCTCAAAATGCACTCTCTCGAAGCACTCCTTAAAATGGAGAACATCGACATTTGTGCCGTAACAGAGACCTGGTTCAAGGCAGCAGAAAACACCCCTGCACTACCAAGCTATAACTCATTCCACACCTTTCGGCCCCAGAACTTGGACTGAAGCTCCAGAGGTGGTGGTGTTTCCATATTCATAAAGGATGCGCACACCCCCAGACTGGTAGCCCAAGATAATGAATCTGAGATATTTCAGGTTCAGCTTACATTGGGTAAGGCAGCATTTCAGGTCGTAGCCTGCTATAGGTCCCCAGCCATGTCCCAAGAATCACACTCCATGTTCCTAAGCACCCTGGAGAATATTAGGGTCCAACCTAACACTCTTACACTGGGCAACTTCAACTACCCCTCCATTAACTGGGAAAGCTACTCATGTACCAATACACTTGCCCAGCGTTTCCTGGAATTCATTAATTCCAATGCCCTGGACCGGCTCGTTCTTACCCGCACTAGAGGTAGCAACATCCTTGACCTGGTCATTACTAACATGGACAACCAATGCTCTACACCAATGGTCACCTCTTCCCTGGTTAGATCCGATCACAAACTAATCACCTTGGAAATCCACATCCAACCCCCACAAAGGTATCCACCATGAAAAACTTCTCCAAAGCTAACGTTGGGCTCCTAAAAACAGAGATGGCTAAATTCATGGCACCCATGTAAATGGAGAATTGCATGACTGCTGAATCATACACCAATGCACTGTACGAACACGTACACAAATGCATGGATCTCACCATACCCAATAGAACCAAGACACTCTCCTCCAAAAAAAGGAAGCCAATCTGATGGACCCTTGCCATAAACAAACTCTACAACAGAAGGAGGAAACTGATGAGGAATAAGGTGAAGTCCCAAGACTGGAAAAACTCCCTTATCAGATTCCTCATCAAATCCTCTAAAGTTAGCTATGAAAACAGAATTGCAGCTGACAGTAAAGACAACCACAACACCATCTATAGTTATGTAAGGAATCTCCACGGTAATACCCAGATTTGCTCTAAATATCCAGATTTGCTCTGAGCTACTGCACAATGATATCTCATATACTGAGCCAACAGATATTGCCAATATACTAGTTGACAGATTCAGTGCCAGCTTTACCCCTCTCTCCCCCCAAAGAACCAATCACAATACCAGTAGATTGCCAGGCACCTAGTATTACTGCTGTACAAGTTAAAATAATACTGTCCATGGCCAAGAATACAGCTTCTATGGGATCTGACTATATCCCTGGATGTGTTCTACATGAACTACAGAGTGAACTGGCACCTCACCTATGTGACCTGTTTAATCACAGTCTCACCTCAGGCTTTGTCCCTACCGAATGGTGCACTGCTGCAGTCATCCTTCTCCACAAAGAAGGAGTGACTACAGACCCTGGGAACTATCGTCCCATTAGACTGATGAGTCTGATATGCAAAGCTATGGAATGCATCATCATGGATCTAATAAACAAGGATATAGGGAATCTCCAACTCTGGATCCCACACAGTTTGGTTTTGTGAAGGGTAGATCATGCCTGCTCAACTTGGTCAACTTCTTTGAGTCAGTCACCAGAGCTATGGATGAAGGCAAGGTGGTTCATACAGCCTACCTCGATCTGGCCAAGGACTTTGATACCATTCCACACTCAGGAATCATAGAAAAACTCACTAAGCTCTATATCACTAGGTGGGTTGCAAACTGGCTCACAGGTAGAACCCACAGTGTGAAAGTAGCTGACTGCAAGTCAGACTGCTGTCCAGTCATGATTAGAGTCCCACAGTGTTCAGTCCTGGGTCCTCTACTGTTTGATATCTACTTCTCTGAAGTCCAGGCCAACATGAAGGTACTCTGGCTGACAAAGTTCGCAGATGATTGCAAGCTGGGAGCTATTATTAACTCCCCAAGTGATATTGACATCCTACTGAAAGGTCTCACTGAGACCAATGACTGGTGTCAGAACCATGGCCTTAAGCTCAATGCCAAAAAATGTGTTGTCATCCCCTTTGGGAAAGACCTGGCTCCCATGAATTACCACATCAATGGTAGTTCACTGAACACAGAAGGTGTTATAAGAGATCTGGGAACACAGGTTGACAGCAACCTCTCTTTTGACTACCAGATTGCCACTCTGGACAGAAAGTCTTTATATGCGGCACATCTCATTACTAAGGGTTTTGCATCCAGGAAGAAAAAGGTCATTGTCTCCCTCTACTCTTTCCTCATTAGTCCAGTCATTGAGTACAATGCCCCATTTGGCATGTACCTCACTAAACACCTGCCACAACTGGAGGGGCCACAAAAGTACCTCACAAAGAGGATCCTATCCCTTAAACATTTGTCCTATATGGACAGACTCAAAAAAACTCCAACTATTCTCTGTCTCATATTCACTACTTAGAGGCGATCTTTGCTTCACTTACAAAGCCATGTCTGACCCAGCTCTGTTAGAAATGCTACATCTAAAGAAATCCCAATCCCTCTGCAGCACATGCTCCAGAGACCTCAGCCTCATTACCACAATCAACAGAACATGCTGGAGTGACAGGTTCATAACCCAGAGAAGATGCTATGGAATATACCTCCCATATATGTCAAGCAGAGCACCTCATTGGCCCTCTTCAAGAAAAATCTTGATGAGTGGATGATGGGAAACAGAAAATTCACCCCAGGGGTCACTTCAGTGGCTTTACTCGACAGATGCACTGGGAACTAAGGTCGGGTGGCATGATGCCAGGGTAATCCTATGGGCTAGGCTTGTAAAGGCTCCAAGGCCATTAGCCTAGTACACACCTATGAACCTATGTGGAAAATCCATAGTGTTACATACTGTGAAAATGATAAGTAAACTTGAGGGACGAGAGTGCATGCCTCTACAAACTCTATAAGTGGAGGGCTGAATTTGTTTATGCTTTTCTGAGCTGCCTGTACAAACAGGCTAAAGTATTTATTTATTTATTTATTTATTTATTTATTTATTGAGATTTGACTACCAGGAAAATCTGACTGGGAAGAAGTCCATTTTCAGAGGAGGCCCGGGGAGAAAAGCTCCAAATTATTATAATGCATTTTAAGAGTAATTTTACAATCTTCAAAAATAAAACAAAAACATCTGCAGTTTATTAATTATAACAACGTAGATATGATATAAAAATATTGGTTAATAATCGATGCAAGTTATATGACAAGCATTTAATATGTAGAGAAATTAAAGATAAGTTAGTCTAATACAAATAGGAATTGCAATATGAAGCAATGGAAAAACAGGCTTATGGTATATTTAGAGAGAAAGTCAGGGAAGACAATTAGTGGTAAGGAAGTAAGTGAAAAAGGGAGAGTAAGGAGAAATAAGGAATGAAAAGGTACTTGTTCACATTTAAGGATATAGTTTATCCTGGTTTTGAGCAAGAACAGAGCTAGATTTTAGCTAGAAAGTCTTCTGGAGTGGTTTTGAAAGATAGGAGAGAGGGTATAGACTTGAAGGATACAGATAAGAAGTTTCTGACCTTAGCAACCTTATACAAGTACACTCAATGCCCAGCAGATTTGCTAGGTTTGTGGACAAACAGGAGTTTTTGGTTACTAGATCACAATGACCAACTAGGAACATAGTTGTGTAGAATGCTTTTTAGTGGTGGTCAGGCAGATGGATGCTGAATAATGTTATAAGTGGAAAGAAGTTGTGTACGTTAGTTGATGTGGCGGTTCAAACCAATTTAGAGTTTTCTGTGCTATACAGTGATGGGTTCTGAAAGGGATATGTGCTGGAAATCTAGCAACTTTGATATAGCAGTGTTCAAGTTTTACTTTTTGTGAAGCCTAGAAGTTAGTAAGGATGAGAGAGCCATAAAGAACACTGGGGAGAAGATAAGTAGTGGCAAGTATAGTTTTAGTTGTGTTAGTGAGAAAGATTTGGCTTTGTAATGTATCCATAGCTTTGATTAATTTTTTATGCACTTTTGTATATGCAGGTTGAATGCAAGATTATCATCCACTATCAACCCTAATAGTTTACTATGTGAAGTGACTTCAACGGTTGTATTATCAAGAGAGTGGACTTTAAATTTTGTTTTTTCATGAGAGATGGGTTTGGGGAAAAAGTACTATTTTTGACTTTTTTGGTTGAGCGTGAGTTGTGAGTTACAAAGCCATGTTTAAATGGCTGTTAAAGCTTACCAAGTAATTTTTTGGAGGTGCACTATGTTGTCAGATGTGCAAATGAGAGTCGAATCAAGTGTGTATTGTATTAGGATGGCCTTTTCAGTTGAAGTATAGAAGGTGTTGGTGAAAATGTTAAAGATGGGTAGACCAAGGATAGAGCCTTGCAGTATTCCAATGGCTGGCTGGTAAGTAGAGAACTTGGAGTGCCATTTTACTAACTGATACTTATCTGACAGGTAGCTTTTGAACCACAGAAGGATGGGCTGACAGAGACCTAGTGAAAACATTTGAACTAGACATTTGCTGTGACAAACTGTGTTGAAGGCTTTAGACCAGTCTACAAATAAGGAAGAGACTAATTTGCCATTATCTCTAGCTTTATTGACAATATTGATATAGGTTAGAAGGGCGGTGCTAGTACTATGGGAAGGACAGAAGTCCATTGTGTAGTGGATAGGAGTTCTTGCAGGCAGTAGTCTAGCAATTCAGAGGTTTGCATAATGGTTAAGGTGTTTACTTTACAAATACCAACTGTAGGGTTTGATTCTCACAAGGGATAATTAGTTTGGTTTAAACTGGTCCACAAAAGCACTTAACCTAGTACCAATCTAAAAAGTGTTTTTTAAGTATTTTGGTGAGGAGAGAGAAAAATTGCTATAAGTCTAAAGTTATTAATGCCTGTTGAATTTCCTCTTTTCTGCAGAGGGATAATATGTGACATTTTCCCAGAGGGAAGAAATGTGGGATTTCTGGAATGACCTATTTATAAGGATTGAGACAAGACAGACAATACTATTGCCTGCTGTTTTTAGGTACTCACTTGGAAGATTAGCTGAAGAAGTGCATGGCTTAAATTTGTTTAAGAGTAGTTCTATATAGGATATGGGCACAGGTTTGAAGGTAAAATTGGATCTGATGACTGGTTGGGCAGGGATGGGATTAGACGTTGTGGAATCCTTGGTTAGAGATGCCATCCTATCTGTAAATTAAGAGTTTAATCATATTGCATTTTTGAGTGGTGAGTTATCGGAGAGCGGTTTGGGTTGAATTTTTTGCAGGGATGTAAGATTTAATTGATGTCCAAAATTTTTTAAGGTTGTATTCAGTATTATTCTGCTATTATAGTATAGTTTTTTTTCATTTATTTGATTTTTAATATGATTGTGAAGCATTCTGAAGTTTTCAACTTATTGAGGTGTTTTATATTTTTGCCACTATTTCTATGTTTTTTCTCTGTCCTGCACTAGCATTCTACTCTTTTTGGATAGCCAAATTGCATTATTTATTTCCAGTCTTTTCCTTCTAAGAGTTGCAAGGCTATTTAGAATATTTAGAAAAGTATTGATTTCAATTACAGCATCATCTTAGAGGAGGCTTTTTGGGAAGTTCCAGTTAATAGATGATAGTGTAGTAATGAACATCTCTGGGTTAAACTTGGAAAGGCTATGTGTTGTTTTATAAATTTGCTGTTTCACTGGATGTGTGAGATGTCTAGTCATATAGATTTGGAGGTGATCACTGAGAGAGTCTGACATTGCACCTGGAGTATTTGCTATGGTCTGATACTAGGATCCAGTCTAATACTCAATGCAATGTCCTGCTATAATGTGTAGAGTTATTAATCAGTTGTGTAAAACCAGATAAGTTCATGCTAGATGCAGGAGAGTTACAGTTTATGTCCAACCAGTTGACGTTTACATAATCTAGTAAATTTTTTATTGTAGAAATGTTATGGACAGCAAATGTAGGCTATCTTCCAGTATAGCTGTATTGTCACCAGGAGGGATGTAAAGGACAGTAATACATATTTGTTTATAATTGTTTCCTTAAGTTTATAGGCACAATAAATTGAACAAATAAGAAAAATTGCTGGGATAAGGCTGGTTAATATAAAAGTATCACAGAAATAACAACATGAAGTTAGTCTAACTTTAGAAAAAAATAATACAAATCGCCATATAGACAGAATTAATTAAAAGACAAAATGCTAATTTAAGCAAGAAAATGACACAGTGAGGCAGACTTGGGCAAGTTTAAAAACAGGCATAATTCAGGTTAAACTAAATGAATGCATGAAAAACAAAGTTAATTTAAGCCTGGAAAATGTACAATGTGTGATCATTACAATAATAAATCAGAGCTGTGCACTGCTAATTGCTGAAAATGAAAAAGAAACAAAAGAAAGCGATTTGTAATACAAAGCTAATTAAAGGGGTTACTTCTAACAACAATATAAAATTAATGTGCAGAAGCATTTTTCCAGAGTTTAATCACTACTGCAACTGATGCTGAACCACACTGACAAATTAAAATTCCTGTTCATGGAACTCAAGTGAGTTTCAAGGTTGATATAGGGGCTAATAGTATTGTGATATCACAAGCTATTTACTGAACTTTCTTGAAGTTTTTACAGTTGCATAAGGCAGAGAGTAAAATTCGTAGCCCTGCAGGCAAACTAAAATACATATGTAAATTTGTCACCATGTCTGAGTGGAAGGAGCACGTGTTTTTGTTTTGTTTTCGCATGCTGAATAGGCTGTACACAAACACGACCATTCATGTGACTCTTCTCATCATTCTTAACAAGCTAATTCTTTGTTTTCAGTAAGTACTGCTTGATTTGTTTCTAAAGTCAGGATATCTGCCTAAATACTTCATCCTTAAATTTGCAGGATCTACGTATTAGTTTCACCTCAAGTGTTTGGCAGTGCCCTGTACAGAAACAAACACCTTGAGTGACATTTTTCCTGTAAAAGTCTGATTGCAATTTCTGCAATACCAAGTTGCACACAGGACAACTAATTTGCAGTGACAAGCACTGTCCCCAGAGTTGCAAACTGAATAGTCCTGACATTGATTTATATTTTTACTCCAGCTATCTAATCAATAAAAAAAAAGAGTCTGTTGCCATGGACATGAACTTTCCCACTATCTCTATTACCAGTTTGTTGGATATGGGCATCCTGAGGCAATGTCGAAATTGCCTCATGTTTACTGACAACCAGTTAATTTTCAAACAAACTGATATGGTATGTGTGAGATGCATTTACACAATGTCACTGGAGGCAAAACTCTCACATAAAAGTACTCCTAATGTCAATAAGGCTGTCACTAGTACACACTCTGCACCCATTACACACAATTCAAAGCAGACATATAGACCCACATATGCTGAGGCACTTAAATGTAACCTTCCTAAACCACAAAGACCTCCTAGATGAAGCAGATATAACAAATACCTTCAGCAGCCCCAAATGTACTTTTTCAAAATAACACCCACATTAACACATTAACACACAGAGCAACATCTCATGGAGCCTTTATCTCTAAGCCCAAAAGGCAAGCCACCACACAATGTAACATTCTGGTCATTGGAGACTCCATCGTGAGACACACTGATGTCCCTCACCAGGTTGAGTAAGGAGAAAGTCACAGTCAAATGTTTATAAGGGGCTAGATTCCACCACATTATGCACGCACTCAGGTCACTGGACCACAAGTGCCAGTATGATTCAGTTTTAGTCCATGTGGGGGTAAATGACCTGAGATGTACCTCCCTAGAATATATGAAGAGAGACATCATGGAGCTCTTGGAATATGTGTCTCAAGGTAAATGACCTGAGACATACCTCCCTAGAATATATGAAGAGAGACATCATGGAGCTCTTGGAATATGTGTCTCAAGGTAAATGACCTGAGACATACCTCCCTAGAATATATGAAGAGAGACATCATGGAGCTCTTGGAATATGTGTCTCAAGCTGATACGAGCCTAGCACTCAGCAGCATTTTATCTTCTCCATGGACGATGCCACAATACGAACAAAAAAGGATTGACTTTAATAATAATTGGACTATTTTCTGGTGTCATTCTAAGGGGGTGCAATATTTGTCAGCTTGGAAGGAGATGGTCAAAAGACCATGCGGCTTGGCCAGGGATAGTCTGCACCTCTCCCCTCCAGGCTTTTAAATATTATAGGTTCATAGGTTCATAGGTAGGTACTAGGCTATCGGCCCAATGGCCTAAGTAAGCCTATCCAATGAGGTTCCCTGGCTTACGCCACCCAAGAAAGTTAATTTTTTGTGCCTCTGTCAAGCAGAGCCACAGAAGTGATCCCCAGGGTGTATTTCCCATTTCCCATTCACTCATCAAGATTTTTCTTGAAAAGTGCTAATGAGGAACGTTGCTTGACATAGATGGGTAGCTTGTTCCAGAGTATGGGAAGTCTCTGGGACAGGAATCTATCCCTCCAGCATGTCCTGTTTATTGTGGTGACAAGGTTTAGGTCCCTAGAGCATGTAGCTCTGAGGGATTGGGATTTCTCAAGGTGTAGCATGTCCTACATAAGTTTAACATAGCTTTATATGTTAGGCAGAGATCTCCTCGGAGTAGGCGATATCCTACAGAGTAAAGCTGGAGTTTTTTTTAGATGGTCAGTGTAGGGCATCTGTTTGAGGCCAGTAATCCTCTTTGCGAGGTACTTTTGTGGCCTTTCCAGCTGCTGCAGATGTCTTGTGAGGTACATTCCAAAAGGGGCGCTGTACTCTACAATGGGTCTAATGAGTAGTAAGTAGTGGGGAACAATGACCTCTTTTTTCCTGGATGAGAACCCTTTTGTGATGAGGTGTGCCACATAGAAGGATTTCCTGACTACTGTGGCAATGTGATTATCAAAGGAGAGACTACTGTCCACCTGGGTCCCAAGGTCTCTTATCACATATTCGGTGTTAAGTAGACTGCCATTTATGTGGTAGTTCATGGGTACAGAGTTTTCACCAAAGGGGATGACAATGCACTTTTTGGCATTGAGCTTGAGGCCATGCCTTTAATACCAGGCATCTGTCTCAGTGAAGCCCTTCTGCAGAATGTACACATCATTTGTGGACTAGACTATGGCTCCTAGTTAGCAGTCATCTGCAAACTTCACTAGCCAGAGGCCTTCTGTGTTAGCCTGTACTTCAGAGAAGTAGATACCAAACAGGAGAGGTCCCAGGACTGAACCCTGTGGTACTCCACTTGTCACTGGTTTGAAGTCAGATTTGGAGTCTGCAACTTTTACAGTGTGGGTTCTGTCAGTGAGCCAGTTGGTAACCCATCTTGTGACATAGGGATTTATACCTAGTTTAGTGAGTTTAGCTATAATTATAGAATGGGAGATGGTGCTGAAAGCCTTGGTGAGGTCAAGATAGGCTGTGTGAACCACCTTACCCTCGTCTATGGCTTTGGTGACTGCCTCAGTGTTGATCAGGTTCAGAAGGCATGATCTGCCTTTCACAAACCTGAACTGGGTGGAGTCTAGAGTTTGGAAGTTACCAATGTCTTTGTTTATGAGTTCCATGATGATACGTTCCATGGCCTTGCAGACCAGGCTCGTCAGGTTTATCTAAAACATTGTCTTTCCCCATAACGCCTTTTATAGGCAATGCCAAACAGAAAGTACTTCTGAAATAACAAATCAAAAACAAGAAAATCTAAAGGCTTTGCTGCTCAGTGCTAGGAGTCTAAACAAAAAACTGCACTTCTTAGAAGCTCTCTTTACCCTAGAGAATGCTGATGTTTGTGTGGTCACTGACATGGTTTAAAGCCATGGAGAGCACACCAACAGTGCAAGGTTATGATGTCTTCCACACATTTAGACCAACTACTACACAGACAGGGACTAAAGGTGGAGGTGTCTCTGTTTATATCAAAAATAAATATACTTCAAGGCTGGTCAAACAGGACAATGCACTTGAGCTGCTCTGTGTTCAGATTACCACAGGTAAAATCCAGTACCACTTCCTTGAAAGCTATAGGCCCCCCTCTCTGACCCAGGAAACCCATACCATGTATTTAAATGTATTAGAAACACTCGCCATCTAACCCAATGCCATAGTCATGGGCAACTTTAATTACTCCACTATTAACTGGGAATCCCATACAACACTAAATGTACAGCCACAGAGATTCCTGGATTCTGTACACACAAACTCCCTAAACTAGATAGTCAGTACACCAACCACAGATGCAACTATACTGGATCTGGTCCTCACTAATATGGGAGAGTGCTGCACACCCTGTACTGTAATGTCTTCACTGGTAAGGTCGGACCACAAAATGGTTTCCTTTGAAGTAAAAATAAAACCTAGACCTCCAGCTAAACCTGGAATATTCAAGAACTACTCTAAGGCTAACCTTCTGATATTAAGTGATAACCTGGCAAAATTTTAAGCCCTTGTAAACCTTTGAACACTGCTGCCTATGCAGAACTGTTCACAGAAACCCTGTGCAAGCATGGTAATAGCTGCACAGAGACAGCTGTACCCATCAGGAGGAAGTACAGAACTAACTCAATAAGCAAGCCACCTTGGTGGAATCACAAAATCAATAGATTGTATAACAGAAGGAAGAAAATCATGGCAACATTTATGAGGCGCAGCACCCAGCAGGATAAAAAGACTCTCATCATACTTTTTAAAATATCTCAAAGGACAAATAAAGTCTATGAAAGCCACATTTGAGGTAAATTGCACCTCCCAGGCCAATGGAAACCACAAGGCATTATTTGGCTATGTCCATAACCTCAAAGGCAATACACAATTGTGTGCAGAGCTCATTGCAAATGGAGCCATCTATATTGAGCTCAAAGATATACCAAATCTACTGGCCAATAAATTCATCAACAACTTTACCCCTCTCTCCCCCTCAATCTTCCCTCAGGAAATATGAGGAAATATCATCAAATATAACTCTCCCTGCTATCACTAGGGAACAGGACTTTAATGCTCTCTCTAAGATTAATATCACTGCATCAATGGGCCAGACAATATCCCAGGATGCCTTCTAAATCGCATAAACATGACCGATCAGGGCCTCTAGAATTGCTATTTAACTATAGCCTCCAAACAGGCTTCATGCCTCATAAATGGAGAAAAGCAACAGTCATCCCTCTGCACAAAGGTGGGCTGTCTACAGACCCTGGAAACTACAGACCCATAAGTCTCACTAGTCTTATATGTAAACCCATGGAAAGAATTATCATGGAAATGATCAGCAGTGATATAGTAAACCTCCGGACACTGGACTCAACTCAGTTTGGTTTCATCAAGGGCAAAACTCAACTTGGTGGACTTCTTTAAGAAGGTCAGAAAAGCAATTGATGAGGGCAAAATGATTCACACTGCTTACCTTGACCTGGCCAAGGCATTTGACACAGTATCCCATCCAGGCATTGTTGACAAACTCAAGAGATTAGGTACAAACTCATATGTCACCCAGTGGGTAGCCCACTGTCTCAAAGACACGACCCAGGAAGTTAGAACTGGAGAGTCCACCTCTACAAAGAGGCCAGTCACAAGTGGAGTCTCTCAGGGATAAGTGCTTGGACTGCTCCTTTTTAGGAATTTATTTCTCTGAAGACAAGTCCAATGTCAGTGGTCTCTGGCTGCCTAAATTTGCAGCTGATTGCAAATAAAGAGCTGTCACTAAATCCCACACTGATACAAATGTTTACCAGGAGGTGCTGACACAGACAAATAACTGGTGTCAGAGCCATGGACTAAAACTAAATGCCAAGAAATGTATAATAGTATCCCTTGGGAAGTCATCCACACCTGGTAACTTATCATATTGACAACACACCCCCTTAGAGTTGACTCAGTAGTCAGGCACCTAAGGACAGACATAGATAGTATTCTAGCCTTTGACCATCACATGTCTACTGTAGTGAGGAAGTAATTCTATGTTGCACAACTTATAAACAAAGCCATGGCATCAAAGTCCAAGGAAGTCATTGTTCCACTATATTTGGCATTCATCAGACCTAGCATTGAGTACAATACCCCCTTTGGTATGTACCTAACCAGGCATATCCAACAATTAGAACGTCAACAGTGGTTCCTCACTGAAAGAATACAGGGCTTAAGTAAAATGTCCTACGCAGACTGCCTCAAGGCTCTATCCCTGTATTCTGTCTCCTACAGGCTTTAGAGAGGAAATCTATGCCTGACACACAGGGTATTGTCAGACCCCACTCTGATGGACCTCTTGCATATCCACAAAACAAACAACACCAGAATTACCCATTTGAAAGACGTAAACCTTGCCTATGATATAAATAGGACCTGATGAAGAGACAGATATGTATCTCAGAGATTACCCCATCTCTGGAACAGGCTCCCCTTCTATGTGAAGCAGAGTTCCTCCCTAACCTAATTCAAGTGCAACTTGGACAATTGGATGAGGAACAGAAAATTCATCCCTGATTTGGTACCTATGTCTTTAATGGACACAAGCAACCAGTAAATGGTTCATCTTCCAGGTCCTAGCTTGTACATGTTTCATCTCCCAAGCAGTTGCTTACAGTTATCAAGGGTATCAGAACTTGTCAGAGATTTGGAATGCATGGTTAGGCTTAAAAAGGCCCTTATGGTTGTTAGCCTAGTAAACACCCATGAGCCTCAGAAGCTATCAGCAGAGCTGAAGCAAGCAAAATGTCTTCAAATGCAGAAATGAAGGAAGTCAGTGTAGCTGTATCCTGTATATTCATCTCCGTTGCTTTCAAAAGGCCTGTCTGATTTGTCTATAATAATAATAAGGATGCATTGTACTGCAGTGAAATGATTTGTTCGATGGGTTCAATGCACGGTATCTTTAGGGATCTAAATTTTGTTTAAAAAGCCACCCTTTTTGCCTGTATGATTCATGCCACTACAATTCCTTAATATCATTTGTTTTGATGGCTATTATTTGGGAAAAGAATGAGATCACAGCTTTAGGCTCATCCATGTTGTTTCCTTGCATGATCTTGCACAAGGACAGGGTGAATCTCAACTAAACCTTCCTTTTCGCTTAATATGCTAAGCTTTACCCCAAAACTGAATATTCAGCTGCTTTCTTTGCATCTTTCTCCACTGGACTCAGAAGTGCAGATCTTTCACAGGATCGATCCCTGACCACATATGTTTGCCTCTATTATGAGAAATAAAGATACAATGTTGGTTCAGTATCTCAGGTTAATGTGCTTTTGCTACAGTGGCATTCTATGGAAGTTTCCACAGAACTTCTTTCTAGCCTTTGGATACAAAGTTTGCTCTTCAACATAAACGAGTATTGTGAAGATAGATTCAGTGAAATCTTATGGTAAAAATTGCATAATTAGCTGAAATAGTTCAGTATTTACACTGGATTCTATTCCTCAATCCCCGTTTTTTTTCTTCCATCCATACGGAAAAGGTTTCACGTCATTAGTCCTTGATGCTGATAATGGGCAATCATTATAGCCAGGCAGTTTGGCCTGGGACAGCTCCAGTGCAGATTTATGGATTACCTCTTTTTCCTTTTTTTTTTCAGGAAAAGGCCGTTTTGCTTGAAAATACATCTAGCAGGTGTATGTCAATCCATCACAAAAATATATTGCACTAGCTTTTTTCTTAGAGAGAAGTCATCATGGCAGAAAAAGGAATGCAGTGACAGTGCAAATGGAAACTCAGTCTTTTGGGATCCTAGCTGCATTCACCAACATATACAATAGTTTAGTCTTTCACTTGGAACAGAGTCTAATGGCAGGCAAAAAAAAAATGTGCAGGCTTTATTAGGTAGCCTGTATTTCTATAGCTATTAATTTTGCTATAATTCGCGTCTGCCACATATAGCAAAGCCTGCGCTATGCCCCACAGCTGTATCATACTCTTTTCCAAAGCAAAAAGCATCTTTAAATGCCAGACCAGCTGAGGAATGGTAGACTGGCCTAGCATAACTTCTGTTGTTCTCAGATCCTTACAGCAGGCCTCATTATGATGTTTTTGTCTTTTCTTAATTGTTCTTAGATTGTAAACTCAGTCTGGCTTCCAGTTTTGACAGTCTTAAAGCTGTAGGACTGCATTGTGTATGCATACTTTTTATATGCAGCCAGTTGCAGCCTTAAACTTTTACCTCATTATTGTGCATGTAAATGTTGAAACAGCAGGCTGTCAATTGAATAACCTATGTCATTCAAACAGGTATAGGGAAGACTGGGACCATTAAGACAATGGCTGCTACAATAAGTACCTCACACAGACTTACTTTATCTGATTGATAATCATTAGCATTTCCAGAATACAGTACGTCTATTTCTTGATTTGGTGATTTTCTGGATTTATTCCTTTCCTACAGACACCCCAGAATTTTGTAAAACTGGAAAAAAATCCCACCACCACCCTCAACAACACAAAAGAGAAGTTCAAAGGTCAGTTCTTGATATTCTCTAACTCAAGCTTGGAATACTTACTGTCTGAAATGTGATTTTTGCAAGATATGAAGATCTCATCCTGGTTTTTGTTGCAAGCGGAACTGCAGTATGGTTGATATGCTTAAGGTCTGTGTGTGTGTTTGTGTGTGTGTGTGTGTGTGTGTGTGTGTGTGTGTGTGTGTGTGTGTGTGTGTGTGTGTGTGTGTGTGTCTGTGCAGAAGAAATTGAAACATTTATTAAGATGAAATAACCCTTGAAAGTTTATATTTATCATTTGTCTGATTGGAAAATGGTATGAAGTCATTAACATCGCAGAGTAAAACAATGTAGGAAGTAATAACAAGAAAATATTGCAAAAGCTGCAGGCTCTTGGGGTAAAATAACAGTATGGTATTCTAAGGAGAGTCTGTGGATTATACAAAATAAGGTGGTAATTGAATAAACACTTACTGCATATTTTCTGCCTACACTCTGATTTGTTTACCAAGCATGGAAAAACTCACCAGTCTGTGCATGGAACAGAAAAAGACAGATAACAAAGAGATCAAGAAGACAAAGGAGATAATTACCAAACTGCAGTAAAAAGCAAACAAATGGCCAACTAGTCCAAATCTGATGTTATTATGATACTCCTTATCCTAAGAGTCATCACCTAGCAGCACTCAATGACAAACCACTAAACTGCGTGCCATAAATATGCTCCTCTCCTCCTACCCATAACCATATATGAAAATATTCAACATAATCCAGCAATTTGTCAGAAGACACCTATAGATCTGCAATGATTTTAATATTATAGCTTCTTCGTACAACAAGAACTAAACCTATATTAAAACATCTCAAGAGGAATCTCTGAATATATACAAAATCCATGTGGTTTCAAAAACTGTAAGCAATAAATCATTCTGCTACACACAAGCCTGATTAGTCTATTCACATATCAGTCCATTGTATGCCTCAATCAAAATTCAGAGAAACAAACACACAGACACATACACACAAGCATGCAGACACCCACACAAACACACACAGACACACACACACACACACACACACACACACACACACACACACACACACACACACACACACATACACACACACACACACACACACACACACACACACACATGCACACACACATGCACACACACACACACACACACACACACACACACACACACACACACACACACACGCACACACACACGCACACACACACACACACACACACACACACACACACACACACACACACACACACACACACACATGCACAAGTGTGCAAGTATTGAAACATAAATGTTTAACTTAGCCATCTTTGGAAATCTGTCTTTATAAACAGGCTAACACAGAAGGTTATTAGCATAAATATTAATAATATGCTAATATGCTGATGAGTTTAGACACCATTCTGGCCTGTGACCCCATTAAAACCAATTTGCTGAGAGAAAACAAGCAATAACTGATCCACTGTTGGCCCTGCTGAGTAAAATTAGCACTGTGGTAATAAGCTAATCTCTCAGATACATATCATCAGTGATAAACAAATCTGACAGAGATATAGTGCAGCAGAAATTCAGGATCTAAATGATACCAACAGCTTTATTGTATATAATGCATAAAACAAGAGGAATATACAATCTTAAAGATGTGACAAGGAGAACTGCAAGGATCTTCCTCATTTGCTAGACCTCCCTTCTCTGACATATAACAAAGGAAGCAGTATCTTGCTGGTGTTGTCTGAGTTTTATAAAAGACTTTATAATGAGAAGGATGATACTGCCACAGCACAGGTTTTACACATCTTGTTTAAGGTTTCTTTTTCCAAGCTTATAAAAAGCAAGTAACTGTACTAAACACCTTGTATATACATAACCTCCTTACAGCCATGGAGGCCCTATTCCAGGTGCTGTCACCTGTTCACCTAATCGCAATCATCTACTTTCATAAGTGCACCTGTAGTTTTTTGCAGCTGTTATTTTCCTGTTAACTCCTCTGCATCATCATGGCCTCTTGCTTGTTTGTTCTCATGGGTCCGTATGTTCACGGGCCGGCACTGTACTAAGCATAAGAAGTAGTTGCAATGGGATTCCATATAGGTTCATTGAAATCATTCCAGCTGTCCATTGCTCATTTAAGTATGTTTCCATCAGATGTTGTGGAATTATATCCATTTCATAAAAAGTGGGAAATATAGGTACCCCACAAGAAGTTGATGCACAGCATGTAGACAGTGCTGGTGACAGCACCAAAAAAAGTATTTTTTTTCTTTTTCTTGCAGATGGTATGCCTGTCTTCAGCAGACACACTCTCTTACTTAAATATATCTATATAGGCAAGATAGAAACACCCTGCTCTGGGAATAGGTAAAAAAGCAATTTAGAGACTGACTATACAGTTTGAAGATTTGGCATCAGAGAAATGCATTGCATTGCATTACAAATAGCTGATCTCTTTGGAGTTTAGCATGACCTTCCAACATGCAGCAAATATTTTAGACATATCAAATACATAAAATACCTTCTGATTTTTTATTTTTTTGTAAACTATTACAGTTCATGAGTTTATAAGTAAATGCTAGGCTAACTGCCTTGAAAGGATGTTTTAAGCTTAACCAATGACCGAAGTTCAGAATCAATCAAATCTTGTATCTTGTGTCTATAAAATAAAGACTGTAATCATTATGCAAAACCTACCCAAAGTACTTGTTGATGTTTATTTTTTTGCAAATCATGACAGTTATTAGGTTTACAGGTTAAAAACTAGATTAACTGCCTTGAATGGTCTTTGTAAACCTAGCCAATAACCCAAGGTCAGAATCAAACCCTGCACCTAGTTTCTAAGAGATAAAGACCTTTAACCATTATGACAAATTGAAATCATATGGCTAAGTTTCCATTAATTCGTATCATCTCAATGCTCTGTTTAAATCATGCAGCATTGTCAATTAGTTCTCTGAATTATCTGCTGAAAGACTAAGACATCACAGAACATGCCATAATATCTAAATGTGAAGATAAAGCCAGAAGCACAGGCAGGTCTAGTCTGAAGTTACATCTAAATTCTTTAATACAGAGAAAACATGATAAATGTAGAAAACTGCTTCTGACCATGTCAACTTGTATTCCGAACGATGTGCTAAGATGACAGAAATCATTTGCATTTTACAGGCCCAGGGAAGAAAGGGAGTATTAGCATATCTTAAATGAAGTGTTAATAACAGCAGAGATAGTTTTAATGTATTTTTTCTACTAGTAATGGAAATAAAAAGCTTATTCTGAAGTCAAAAAAATATTGGCATTTCTGAACCTGGCATCTAAAATGGTTTGGACAGAAAAAAATACTTTTTTATATTACTACAAATGCTTCAGAATGAATTTTAAAATCCTATGGTTTGCTGTTATCGGAAAGAGGTAGCTATGTTACAGTAAAGAGTTTCTTTTGAGTAAGATTTCAACTGTCCATATATTGGTGCAGTTACAGCTATGCATGTTATCTTCCCTTCAGCTGAAATATTATTGCACTCGTATACCTCAAGATATTTTTCTTATCCCAGTAGCAACATCTAGTTCCTTTTTCTTAAAACAGTAACCTACAGGTGGATGAAGACTAAATCCTTGAGTGTCATTTGCCTGAAATTCAGCCTACTGAGGATCAGTTCTTATCCATAGGAAATCACTTTTGGTGAGTTGCACTTACAGTAATGCCCTTTTTGGGAAGGTAATTTCCCTTCTTTGATTTAGTGTAACTATGGAATTGGTATATCCAATTTTAGCTTGCTTGCCCCCTAGCCCCACAAATTGAGGGACATGGTAGGATTAAGGGCAAGGAAATTGACCAATCAGATTGTTAGATATATTTAAATCAAATCTGTTCTATGCATGCGAAGAAGGTAGTGCAGGACACCTGGACGTCATATTCACTCATCTAGCCCTGTATTATATCTATATAAAAAAAACATACACACACACACACACACACATATATATATATATATATATATATATATATATATATATGTATATATATATATATATTATATATATATATTATATATATATATATATATATATATATATATATATATATATATGTATGTATATGGGTCTAGGACTGATGCGCGAATGGCTGTTTCACTGAATCCTAAACGGCCAGGCCAAAAGGTAGAGGGAGTTGCAGGGAGTGACTGTTGTGTAAATTGTACTACAGTGCAGATAAGGGAATTTTTTTCCTTTATCCCACTGTAGTGCGACCTCGGAGTGAGAATATTAAAGTAGGGGGTTGTGGGGGCAAATCCCCCCACATGGGGGTATAGGGGGACTTGCTCCCCTGCATAAATGCTTTTTTATTATTTTTTTTTCTTTTTTTAATGCACTTTAGCGAAAGTGCTTTTTTAGTAAAAGCACTTTCGTTAAAGTGTGTTCGGTGACGTTGGATTTGGAATGTTGAAGTTTCGTTCAACAGTCCTAGATCCATATATGTATATATATATATATATATATATATATATATATATATATATATATATATATGGGTCTATTTCACATGAACAAACTTTTAAATGTTCGACTTTCATATGAAAAAGAGAAAAGCTCTGCAAGTAGGATCCAACTGCAAGGCAAAACAAACTATAAGTAACTGAAAAAATGCCAGCACAAAACTCAGTATATATCAGCAACAAAACTACAGCAACACTAAGGTAAAACTTAAGTGTTTTAATACATATGGAACAATTCAATAATCCAGACCGGTTTCAACCTAACATGGCTTTCCTCAGTGGAACAAGAAAAGTACAAACAGGAAATGATGCACAAATGCAGGTTTAAATAAGGTCCATAGACCAATGAGGTGCTTCCAAAGGATTTTAGGCATGCCCATAATACTGCCTGAAAGAAAAACTGGAAGGAAAAATACAAACTACAAAATAAAAAATAACAAGTAAAAAATAGATGATCCAAATAGCAAATATGGTAATAAAACATAAGTATGATAATACATTCAATATTGGATATGTTAATTGGTTATAAATGATCATTTAAACCAGGAGAAAATAGTGCCCCTAGCTTGATAATCCAGTATTTATCTTTTTGGTTGAGAATGAACTGCCATCCCTGTTTGTTGGATCTGTCACCCAAAATTCTATCTACAATACAAAATTGAAATCTAGCAGTATGATGTTGTGTGTAGTGCCTGAACAGGGCATTGGTTTTTCTTTTGGTTCAAATGTCACTATGATGTTCCGACATGCGTAATCTCAATGCCCGTGATGTCTGACCCACATAAAATGAACCACATGTGCAAGTCGCAAGATATACCACCCAATCACTATTACAGTTGCCAAAAAATTTAATGTTAAAAATCCTGTCAGTGTTTTTGCTGGAAAATTGTTTAGATGTGAATATAAATGGACATGATGAACAATGGCTGCATTGATAAGTGCCCCAAAGTTTGTCACCAGTCATCGTAAGTTGTTGATGTATAATGCCACCTGAACCCATCCTCTTATAATGTGAAAAAAATGAACTTAGTGTTCTCCCTCTACGGTAACCATATTGACAAGTGTTACCGACTAAAGAGGCAATACCCTCATTGGCAGTGAGGATGTTCCAATGTTTCATCATGGTATTTCTAATCAAATTGATGTTACGCCCATAGGTAGTAATAAACCATAATCCTCCATCCTGTGCATCCCCATTTCTGTCACAATATTTGAGAAGGGAAGTTCTGGTGGAATTGGTTACAAAGTGACGTGCCAACTGAATGTCAGGCTCCTTGTATCCCCTGGTTCTAAATCTGTTGGTTAGATCTTGTTGTGATTCTTCAAAGTCATTTTCTGCAGAACAAATCCTGCGTATCCTGAGGAACTGGGATTTGGGTATGTTCTGGATGATGTGGCTAGGGTGCATACTAGTTGCATGTAATAAAGTATTGTATTGTGGGTATTTATGAAATGTTTTGCTTCGTAAAGTACCATCTGGGTTCCTGATGACTGTTACATCCAAAAAGTTTATTTGATTTTGGTGATAAGTTGAAGTAAATTCAATACCCCATTTATTATGATTGAGGTATGACACAAATTCAGCCAAATATTCTTCATCGGAACGCCAAACTAACCAACAATCATCAAGATAACGTCGCCAAATATCCAACTCCTCAAGATAGATGTTATGTGTTTGATCATAAATGAGTTGCTCCTCAATGTAGCCCATGAATAAGTCCACATATAAAGGAGAAAAAGAGGCTCCCATAGCGGTACCCCTCAACTGCCAATAGCATTCACCTTTGACTTTCATATGACCAAGACCATAAGATCGAACATTCAAAAGTTCAAACATGGTAAAAAAAAAATGAATTAAATGTTTCTAGCAGGGGGGCAAGCCCCGCTTGCACTCCCCATGTGGGGGGCTGTGACTCCCACACCCCCTGCTATTTAAATACATCACCTCCGAGATGGCATTACATTTTGGAAAAGGGAAATCTTCCCATTCCGCATTGAATGGAGATCTCTGTTCAGACTGTTCGAACTTTTAAAAGTTCGATCATATGGTCTCAGCCATATGAAATTTGAGCTTTTAAAAGTTCGATCATCTGAAGGGGACCCATACACACACACACACACACACACACACACACACACATACATATATATATATATATATATATATATATATATATATATATGTGTGGGTGTGTAAATATATCTATATGTGTGTGTGTGCATATATATATATATATATATATATATATATATATATATATAGATAGATATAGATATAGATACATATATATATATATAGATATAGATATACATATATATATAGATATAGATATATATATATATATATACATATATAGATATATATATATATATATATATATATATATATATATATATATATATATAGATATAGATAGATATATAGATGTAGACATATATATGTGTGTGTGTGTGTGTGTGTGTGTGTGTGTGTGTGTGTGTGTGTGTGTGTGTGTCTGTGTGTGTGTGTATATATATATATATATATATATATATATATATATATATATATATATATATATATATATATATATATATATTAAGAGACACAACAAAATGGAAATCAGAACTCCAGCTCACAAGAAACACATTTTAAAATAATAAAACACTAAAACTTCACCTTGAAGTGCATTACCTAATCATAACAGTAACAGATATTCAATAAGGTAACTCAAACAAATAGCAAGTATATGACTGGCTGGAGTTTAAAGGTAAATACAGTAGAAAAGCAACTGGATTTGGACATAAAGGTTTCTAAACTAAATAAAAAGCTTATTTATTTATAATCCATACAGTAAAAACAGACAGCAGAAAAAAATGTTTCAATCTGTTCCCATCAGTAGAGGTGAAGAAGGGTATTTTGCAGTGCTTTTTATTTCATAGATAAAAACTGATACTGTAGAAAGCAATTCTGATTTATTTTTCAGGTCTAGGTTACTTTGAAAACAGAATACTGCATTACACTGAATGTAGACATTAATGCTAGTGAGACATGCACCATGCAGACTACCCACAGCTCTGATGGATAAGCAAAACAATCTTTCATGCATATGCTGTACTTATGAGTGATTGTAAAACAGATTCAGCTTGTAAAATTGGATAATAGTTTTCTATTGTGGTGCAAGACAAAGTCAGAATCTCTGTTTACATCCACATGGTTTTAACAAATATTTTCCTTCTGGCTTTAAGAGACATAGTTGCTACAAAGCTTAATACAAAATTAATTTTGGTGTCAGATCTTTGTCAGAGACTTTTGCATATTACACTGGGTGAAACAAGCTGCAAGCCATGAATGCTTAACACATCTTTGGGATCATATAGATTTCTAAGGCTACCTTTTGGGGTTTCCTCAACTCCAGGAGTCTTTCAAAGAGCTGTTCTTAATATTATCACATGATTAGTGAACATGAATTATAACATTTTGATGTGAGGCTCAGTCAACAAGAGTACAATATCAGATAGTATAAACAGGTCTCAAGGTTTGAAATTCAAAAGAACAAAGTGTTAGACTGGTATACCCATTTTGAAATATTTTTCATCTTTGTACTGCTATTAGGACATAGTGAGATGCTAAGATATGCGCCAGTGAAATATGTTGTCACAGATCAGAAAAAAGTCAGAAATGTAATTTGCTACACTATGAGTGTTTAAATATTGTTCTACAAAAATAAAGCATTTGTATTTAGCAGCACAGTGGTGATTAAAAAAATATTAGTTCCTCAATAAAGAATATATGCAAATAAAATTTTACAACACATCAAAAATAACTACAGCAATCATATTTTATAAAGTTTACTTGATTTTTACTACAGCTCAAACCCTGTCATTGCTTCTGCAATCCACACATCATTATCCAAAGTCTGCTATTTATCATTCAGCTTTATGTACCTTAAAGATGTTAACTGCACATATGCTCAGCTGCTTTAAATCCATGTGGCAAAGGCTGCCAATGAGTAATGGTGTCACATGACCATCTCAACTGTTAGATGTCTAAAAATATGCAAATGTATCCTTCTCTTGGTGAAGTATTTCCCAGTTCAGTATGTTTTATATGTCTGGCATCAGTACCCCCATACAAACTCTGCCTAACCCCAAGACAGAAATTGTATTCCTGATATTAACTAGGAAGACACGTGTAGATAATTCAGTCAAAATACAGTCCACTTTATACTTCCTACATGAGTTTTTATCCTATCACATTTTACATCTGCTGCCTGATGTATTCCCTTGTCCATAACTCAAACCAATGTCTGCTTATAAAAAAAGGAAAATTTAATGACAATGTTGCACTTTCAAAACAAATATGTCAGACTGAGAAAAGGTATTATGCTGCCCATTCATGGCAATCTATGAATGTAAGTCTGCTGTCAGATAACTTACCAATAACTTGTCAAAAAAATAAAAAGGAGTGGTCGAAACACTTGCATAGTACAACTAAGGAGACTTTTGCAAGATGTTAGTTTCTTTGCCATTTTCATACAAGATAAACTACTCTTGCTATGCAAATATAGCAGTTATGAGGCTATAGATCCTCGTAAGTAATGGCATTTTCCCATGTGAATCACCTTCTTGGATTTGTTATATAAAGATTGACAAAATTAGCTTCAAAGTATAGCAGTAAATGACCATGTTTACATACAGTGCAATTACCATCTGGATACCCTTGAAAACAGTACACTGCACTATTTTTGGCCACATTTGTAGCTCTGTATCATGTCTGGGTGCATGGCTTTTAGAAAAAGTCAGGAAAATGGTTGTGCATTAGTCTACAACTGGACATCTCTTGGAACTATCAATTATTAGTATGAAATATAATTCTCATAAGATTTGAAAATATTAGAAAGTTGTCATCAAAAACTTTGAATATATGAAGAGCAGAGTCAGAAAACAAATGTATGACTTTTAGATAAATACACCTGCTATATGGCACCATAAACTACAAACATTCATAGACTCTGATCAGTGGAAGACAAGCTCAAAGTAAAAATAAGACCAGTAGGTGTTGATGCAGTGAAACTGTATGGATAAAGATATTTGGAAAGTGCTGGCAAGTAACCTTTCAATGATGGCAGCACATATAAGAGGACATAGCAGCTGATCAACCCTGTGTCATCCAATGATGAGGTCACTCAACATTTGACAACCCTTATTATATATTGAATGTTTAATTTTAAGAGTCACAATACATAAAGATGAATTAGGTTACATTGTATATATATCACTTCACAATTGCACCAAACTGCAAATTTGTAAAGGGTTTGAAGTCACTTAATAGCATGACACACTCAGTGGTCTATTTATTAGGGTGCAGTACTCCACTGACATACAATCCAAGGAAAACAGGATGCTTTTTTTTCTATTTTGTGAATGCATTGTAGTAATATTAAGATGACCAGGAATTAAACTGATGAAAGTAAACATAGGCACCATTAAGAAAAAGAGTGGACAGCCAGACAGAATGACCAGCAGAAAGAGAAACACGGTTATGATTTGCAGAGAGTAGAAATATGTAGTTCTGAGCAAGTGTATATGACTAAAAGTCTAATCATGGCAAACAAATTCACATTTACTTCACATATAACGCTGTCAAATTTGAAGATTTGACAACATACCTCTCAACTGTACAGATTTTTGCAGAATGTCAACATTTCTGAATCACATTTTTGGCCTGTTACTCATAAAATTGTGCTTTTCTAGGAAATCATTGCCAAATCTTTCATGACTGACATCAGAAAATAATGTCAGACAGTTGAGATTGACTTCATACCCTTCAGAAAATTCCTGCCAATGCAAAACCTAATTATTCTGTCAACTTTCTAAGTTTGTAAGAACATTATTTCAAAATTGTCCCTATTTTTGCACCTTTGTCCCAACATTATTTATGACCTGGTCCAGATTTTTTACTCTAAGAGGTCGACAGCTATGCTTGAGAAGTTTGTAGTTTAATTAGTATATCATCTCTACTGAAGAACAGTATGAGTGTTTCAATACTTCAGATAAGAAAAATGCAGAAAGCATCCACGTTTCTCCTTGAATCTAAATCTAAACATAAAAGTGGAACTGTCATGGACACTGTCAATTTTCTACTCTGTCTTAATTGTAAATCTTGCAAATATCAACAGAGAGGTAGGAAGACCAGCAAAAAAGTGACCAAAATATTAATGCTAATGTGTACATTAACACTGCATTCACTAGATTTGTCTGCAACATTATATGATGGTAACTTGGGACAGTGCATTTCATCTTCTGACACAACATTTCATCCTTTGTAAAATTCATATTTTAGCAATGACTGAAAATACCA
Source organism: Protopterus annectens (assembly GCF_019279795.1). Lineage (NCBI taxonomy): Eukaryota > Metazoa > Chordata > Ceratodontiformes > Protopteridae > Protopterus > Protopterus annectens. The sequence goes on from NC_056746.1 coordinate 61,404,304, forward strand.
TTATCAAACACTGTAAAAATAGATCAGTAATACATATAACATGCTTATGGGCAATGCAAAAGTAGTTGGAAATGCAAAACATAAGTATAAAACACAGCTTAACAAAAACAAAATAATTTAAATGGGTCTCAGACCCTGGATTACTCAGTCTGCCACAAATTCTTCAGTCCATCTTCCTGAAATATTTAGTAAAGAATAATTTTAAAAATGATAAGGTTTTTAGCCTGATGTGCAGACATACACTCTGCCATTCAAATGTATATGTATTAAACTTTAATCTAGATCTTTATGCAGTTTGGGAATGGGAGCAGTTCTAGAATTCCTCCTCTTTGCAAATCATGCCAATTAAACAACCAGTCTCCTATAATTGCTGAGGGGTGATCTATGCCTGGCTTACAAGGCATCTGCAAACCCCACACTTATGAATCTTCTAGATATTTGTACGTCAAAGAGTACCAGCAATACAAGAACTAGGGACTTGAATTTTGTCTCAGACTTAAATAGTACATGCTGGAGAGATAGATATGTGCCCCAGACACTGACCCTCCTATGGAACAGGCATTCCAACTATGTGAAGCTGAGTTCATCTATTACCCAGTTTAAGAACAACTTAGACCAGTGGATGGGGAATAGGAAATTTACATTGGGCTGGCACCCATGTCCCCTGTGGACAGAGGTAGCTTATAAATGCCTGACGCTGAATGTTCTATTTGGATACAGGGCATCATTATTAATTTGGAAAAACTTGGTTAGGTCTTTCCCCATTGGGTAATTAACGTAGTAACAGTCTATGAATCTATGAATATAAAGAATCAGACTTATTGTTTCAAATGTTTCTCATTTCACGCACACAAAAGAATTTAGTTAAACTTTTCTTTAAACATATATTTTTAAGAAGTCTATATATACAAGGGTTTAATAATCACATTCACAGAATATAATATTGCATAGGATCACAGGATCATAGCAGGTTACAAGCCTATTGGCCCAAGGGCCTTCACTAGTCTAGCCATGACTTGCCCTTGCTCTCTTGAAGATTGCGATGCACAGTCTATATCTGCAAAGTGATTCTAAGGTCAGCACCAGCTGCCCCTGTCTGAGAGGGACATATATGAGATCCCTGTGGTAAATTTATGGTTTCTCATCCAGTCACCCAGGTTACAGTTACATAGGGTCATTAAGGAACTCTGCTCTACATAAATTGGGAGTTTGTTCCAGAGTAATGGCAAAATCTGGGCAACATATCTATCTCTCCTGCATGCCCTGTTGATGTCACAGGCTACGTTAAGGTCTCTAGAATGAGTGATTCTTGTCCCATTAGATTTGCAGATATGCAGCAGTTCCCTTAAAGCAGGGTCTGAGTCTGCTTTGTAGGCCAGGCACAAGTCGCCCTCAGCAGTCTATATGATAGAGAATGCATTGACAGGGTCTTCAGTTTATCCATGTAGGTCATGTGTTGAAGGCCTTGAATTTTTTGTGAGAAATCTCTGAGGTCTGTCCAGCTGCTGCACGTGTTTGATACAGTACATACTGAAGGGCACGTTGTTCCCAAATATTAGTCTGATGAGGGGTGAGTACAGAGGAGTTGTAACCTCCTTATCTCTGGGTGCTATGCCCTTACTTATGACGTATTCCTTTCCTTACCACTGTGGACACATGGTGATCAAAGTTAAGGCTGTTATCAACTTGCATTCCCAGAACTCTCACCATTGGATTAGAACACAGTGGGGTACTATTGATACTGTAATATGCAGGGAGTTCTCCTTTACCAAAGGGGATGATAATGCATTTGTCTGCATTAAATTTAAGTCCGTGGCTTTCACAACAATCGTGTATCTGTGTGAGCCCATTTTATAATATCATTATATCATTTAGAGACTCAATGACAACACCCAGCTTATAGTTAGCAATGTACTTTATAAGCCACAGGCCATCAGTCTTCATTTGGATTTCTGAGAATTAGATTCCAAACAGTAGAGGGTGTAGCACAGATACCTGTGGAACACTACTGGTAACAGGTGGAATCCCCAACTTTGACTGTAAACATATGGTCAGTGAGCCAGTTTGCTACCCATCTAATGACCTATGAGTTAATCATTAGTTGGTTGAGTTTCTCAATGATGCCTGAGTGGGGAATTGTGTCAAAGGTCTTGGCTAAGGCTCAGTCTACATGGGCTGCATGAATGATTTTGCCTTCATTCAGGGCTTTGTTGACATTCTCAAAGAAGTCCACCAGGTTAAACAGGCATAATCTGCCCTTAACAAAGCCAAACTGGGTCGGGCTGAGGGTTTGAAGGTCACCTATATCCTTGCTGATAAGGTCCATGATGATTCTCTCCATGGCCTTGCAGATAAGGCTGGTCAGGATTATAGGTCTGTAATTCTCTGGGTCTGCTAAAGAGTCTCCTTTGTGCAAGTGGTTTATGGTTGCTGTTTTCTACTATGCAGGAATGAAGCCAGTACTTAGACTATAGTTGAACAGCCTACCCAGTAGTTTAGGTAACTCTTGTTTCAGACCATTTAGTAAGCAGCCTGTTATGTTATCTAGTCCCATAGAGGCTGTGTGTTTGTCCTGGCAGAGTGTGGTATAACATGCTCTTTGGAAATACTGGGGAGGGAGCTGGTGACACGTATGCTTTGGGGTATGACTAGTGGAGATGGGGGGGGGGTAACGTTTTTGCTAAACCTGTCTGCTAGCAAGTTTGCGATAGTCTCAGGGTGTCAGGTTCAGTATGAGTAGTGTTGTCCAATATTAATTCCACACAAAGCTGAGCCTTCCCTTTTCGATTTTGGGCATAGCTAAAAAAGGCTTTGTGATTTTCCTTAGCTAGGGATGCTAGTTTTGTTTCGTAATTTACTCTAGAGGTCTTAATGAGATATCTAATTTGCTTACTCAGGCTGTGGAGAGTGTTCCTCATTTATTGTGACTGTTCCCTCTTTGTCTTTGACAACAATTTCTTTCTCTTGTTGTATAACCTATTTACACTAGATATCCACCCCAGTGGCTTGTTTTTATGCAAGGAACTTTTTTTGATCCGTTGTGGAATGGCTGAGTGTATATAATTTTATTGATGTTTATACAGGGCATTTGTATACACCTCTAAATAGGATTAATTGTTGTCAGTGGTAGTAGGGGGTTTGAACCTATCTATGCCATCACTTAGGAGTCTATGGTTTGCTTTGGAGAAAATTTTCAGCCTTTTTGCTCCTAAGAGGGGTCAGGTATGCTTGTTACATTGAAGGAGACTGATTTATGGTCAAATTTTACAAGGGATGGTCCCACATATGGAGAGGTACAACAATCCCTGATGTTAGCGAGTACTAGGTTAAGGACTACAGCCCCTTGTGGGGGTGTGAACAATCTGTTCCAGAGCATTTGTGTTAACAAAGTCCAGAAATCTTAAGGCAAGCATGTTTGTGCTCATAGATGTACTCCAATTGGCAGAAGAATAGTTAAAGTGACCCATAGCCAGGGTGTTTGGCTGTACTGTGAGTGACTCAAGCAGGTCTAGGTTGGTGGTGTGGTTTATATGGTTCATGATGTGGGATCTGTAGCTAACAATGATGTGGAGGGAGTCTTTCCAATGATTAGTTGGTCTTGAATTAACTGAAGGGACTCGTACTGTTTAACCAGTCTTGTGGTGTATTTGTCTTTAATGAAGATGAATACACCACCTCCTTCGGTACCTTCACATTCATTTTGCAGTCAGAATGTGTGAAAAGCATTGTAGCTTTGCATGGCTGGAATACTCTCGGCAGCCTTGAATCATGTCTCTGTGACTGCACAGACATCAACATCTTCCAGAGTAAGGAGTGCTTCCAGTGAGTGCAGTTTCTGATTTAGACTCCTAGCGTTAAGCAGCATGACTTAAGCTTGTCTCTAGAGGATACTTTTACATCAGGAATTTTGTTGTTTTGAGATTGCCTAAAATAGGCACTATGGGAGTGGCAAGTACCATAGCCAGTAACCAAAAGCAAATAGGTGACAAGTGAAGGCATCCCTGGCAAAGCAGCATGGCTTGTCAACCATGTCATCCCTGGCTGACAAATATTGGATTCCCCTAGAATGACATCAGAAGCCAAGCCAATTGTTGAAGTCAATCATTTTTTGTTTGTATTGCCTTATCATCCTGGGTGAAGGTAAAATGCTGCTCAGGGCTAGGCCACACCTGCTGGGACACAATCTGAAAGCTCAGTCATGTCTCTCTTGATATAGTTCAGAGAGGTACTTCTCAAGTCATACACAGCAACATGTGCTATGACAAGGTCATAATAGTGATTGTTATTGAGAGATTTGAATGCATGTGTGATTTGGCAGTCCTGGTACCTGTCAGGCAACTTATTTATTGATTTATTTATTTATTTAACATTTGTTAACCTGGAAAGTCCAACTAGGACAGAGCCTATTTTCAGTGGAGGCCCGGGAAGAAATACTCCAGATGGATGTCTTTGGAATGTGGGAGAAAACTGGAGTACCCAGAGGAAACCCACATGAATGCAGGGAGGACATGCTGACTCTGCACAGAAGGCCCCCCGGCCATGAATCAAACTGGAGAACCTCTTGCTGTGAGGCAACAATGTTAACCACTGCACCACTGTGCAGCTCAGCTCACATGATGTTCTGCTTGTCCAGCCTGGTGAGGGGGACATCTGTGTGCCTCATTATGGAGTCATCTATAACCAGGACATTCAGTTTTGAGGTGTTTTGCCTTAGGGGCTTGAGTGGGACACTGGTGCATGGGTTATATGTGTAGTGGATACTGTAGGGAATGTATTGTTTGTGGAAGGATTGCACTTGTGAGGTGTCTGTTCTTTTTGTAAATTTCTAGTGAGCACCTCCACGTAAGTGGTTTTACGGGTTATGTGTTTGCTGTGTGGAAGCGGTGAGGAGTTTGTGCTTGCAAGCTGTTTGATGTCTGGTTTGTTGTTCTGTGAGGCAGAGAGCAATGATTCCAGATTCATGGTATAGCTACATCTCTCACATACTGTGTTTGTATGTTTAAGAAGTAATGGGTTGTCAGTATACATGAAGCAGTTGCTACATTGCCTCAGGCTGCCCATGTCAATCAGAATGGGTGGAGAAATGGTGGGAAACTGCCCATCCATAATAACAGGCATATTTAGTAATAAGTAAAGGGGTGTCGGCAAGAAGGACCAGGTTCTACTATGGGGCTGGTAAACACAGCAAATCAGCGGGGAGGTTTAGGAGTAGGACCTACGTTAACACCCGATGTGCACAGCTGAGCTTCTCTCTGGACACCAGTGCGCAACTGCATTGGCCAATGAGAGTTAGGGAAGCATAGGACGGATTTCCTAGTAGCTATCTAGGGAAAATTTGTCTTTTGATGTGTATGTCTATACACCCCACTGAGTGGTGTGCAGCTAAGCGCAAACAAAGTGCTGAAATGCTAAAGAAATTAAACAGTTGTAGCACAGTCTACCAATTGAAATACTCCACACTGAGCATATATTCCAAAAACTCCAAACCAGATGGGTCCCGAACACCACACTTCTGCAACAAGGGTGCAGGAGGCCATCTTAATCTGAGAATGCTGCATTTAATGCTATAGTGATCTCAGACTAGATTCAGAAAATCTGAACGTAGCCTATGCTATTTTATGAAAACAAAAACAAAAAGACAAGTGCATAATAAAGAAGCCTCAGCAGCAACAGTATACATTAAAACAAAGAGACCACTGAAAAGCAGTAATCAAGTGCAGAAATGCTTAAAATGGAGTTATGTTTTACAAATATCACTAGGTGCCTTGGAATCACTTTGAAGTCCTTTGGATAGCTGGCTTATTCTGCCACACTCTGACCAGCTCCAACAAACTGAGCCCAACTATTGACTGTAAAGGTATTAAAATATTAAAATACTTAACAATTATAAATATCAAGAAAACTAAATGAGATGGTGCAGGATGCATATATCTATAGCAACATCTATATTTCTGTCTATATTTTATCTTCACCTATAGATATATATATATATATATATATATATATATATATATATATATATATATATATTTATATATATATATGTGTGTGTGTTTTATATATATATGTATATATATATATGTGTGTGTGTGTGTGTGTGTGTGTGTGTGTGTGTGTGTGTGTGTGTGTGTGTGTGTGTGTGTGTGTGTGTGTGTGTGTGTGTGTATCCATAGCTATGTCAATAGCATTTCATTCTGTGGGCAACTGCCAACACATGATTATAAACAATTTATTTTTGACTAGATAACTTTACTGTGTGGTTGGCCAAATCCAATCAAGTATAAACTCAGTGAGTGACTTTTTTCCTTCCTCTGTCTTCTGGTAAGGGTCATGGTCATAGCAGATAAATCAAGGATCAAAGGACAGCCATGGGACATAATTCTTCACAACATATACAGAAAATGCATCAAGATCTCCACAGTATTGCCTTCATCTGTTTGATCTGTCTGTGTAGTTCCTCCCTCCAACATACCCATTAATTGCCTCAGGGTCTCATCCTAGGATGTCATGCTTGCAGAGAATATTACAGGAACATTCCGAGGGGCAGCTTGACTAAATACCAAAGTCATCACAGCTGGCTCTTCTGAATACAGAAGGTTTTGCAGAGAAACGTCATTACGTGCAGGTAAAGATTTGTCTGAGAATTCAGCTCCAACTTCATGACCACACCTCAACTCACTACCAAAGAATACTGCAGCTGCTATACCAGTCCATAAATACTGCAGTTGTTATCTCTGCCAATGAATAATGCAGCTTTTATCCCCACCCATGAATACTACAGCTGTTATCCCCACCCATGAATACTACAGCTGTTATCCCCACCCATGTATGATACAGCTGTTATCCCCACCCATGAATACTACAGCTGTTATCCCCACCCATGTATATTACAGCTGCTATCCCCACCCATGTATAATACAGCTACTATCCCCACCCATGTATAATACAGTTGTTATCCCCATCCATGAATACTACAGCTGTTATCCCCACCCATGTATAATAAAGGTGTTATCCCCACCCATGAATACTACAGCTGTTATCCTCACCCATGTATAATACAGCTGTTATCCCCACCCATGAATACTATAGCTGTTATCCCCACTCATGTATAATACAGCTGTTATCCCCACCCATGAATACTACAGCTGTTATCCCCACCCATATATAATACAGCTGTTATCCCCACCCATGAATACTACAGCTGCTATCCCCACCCATGTATAATACAGCTGTTATCCCCAACCATGAATACTACAGCTGTTATCCCCACCTATAAATACTGCAGCTGTTGCCCTAATATACTCATCACTACTTATAAAGATGACGAGAGAGTAATTATATTTATTTGTTATTGCCTGTTGCACCCTCTCATACATTCCTGTAAGGTGCAGTCCATTTGTTTCAGGGATATTATATTGGCCTCAGGTATGGCAATACTGATCCTCAACTCAGTCTGTCAGGCCAGCAGGGCATCATCAGTAAACAACATGACATTCCATGTCTAGGTCCCAATATCAAACAACCTTCTATCTACAGTTGTTTTAATGTCTTGTCTATGAAAAATCAAATAGAAGACCAGTGACAAGATACACAACTGGAGGAGGCCAGCAACAGCCATGAATGCACTTTAATAAATGCTAAATATACAGACAGAACTTTCAATGCATTTCTACAGTGGTCAGATAATGCCCACCAGTGGCCCTGTTACCCACAATCCCACAGAACATTTCTATCCATGCCTTGTTAGGCCTTCTGTATGTATGTCTATAAAAAAATGCAAAGGCAAGGAAAGTAAACTCGCTCAACTTCACACAAATGCAAAATTCTAAAGTGTTAGTCAGCTATTGTTTGAACTGAACAGAAGCCTCAGTGTTTTTTCACATTTGCAGCACTGCAGCATTCCATTACATGCTTTACCACGGAGGTGGAAGAGTATAGTTTCTCCACACCTGAAACAAACCCCCTTGGAACCTTGCCACTTGAGGCACTGTTACCACGATTGATGCAAAACTGGAAAAAAATTAAGCTCACAGATATTTTCAACCCAATCTCATCCCAAACTATAGCCTTACCATAAAGGAGTCATCTGACCTCCTTTGTACCTATTTCAGACCCCAAGCAAAAAAAGATTCTGAACACTGACTTCTAGTAAGAAGACATGCATACTGAGTCAGTTAACAGTTTGCTGGCACATTTTTGACTCTCTCTATAATCATGTGACAAAGCCTGTACAGACTCATCCAACATCCTAACACTTACTTCAGCAATCAAAGTTGAGGCTAACTTTTTTAATATGATTTTTTACCTCTTAGTCAAGTGAGGACAGCCTCTTTAGAACATTTTCTTGAAGACTACTTCATAGAGGTTTTTGGGACACAGCTGTGGAACTAGATCTTTTCTTGTTGGTAGAATTGTTACAATGAGGCTGGATGTCACAGAGTAAAATATATGCCTCTAGATATATGTCAAAATACATAAGTGGAAAATTCCAGTCCTGCACTGTTACGGTGGGTGAGAAGTTGCTCGTCTTTTAATGTATTTTTTGTAAAGATATATATATATATATATATATATATATATATATATATATATAGATATAGATATAGATATATATATATCTGTATACATATATATATATATATATATATATATATATATATATATATACGTATATATATCTATATATATTTATGGGTCCCCTTCTGAAGGTCATAGTTTTAAAAGCTCGACTTTCATATAGGCGAGACCATATGATCGAACCTTTAAAAGTTCAAACGATCTGAATAGGGTTCTCCATAGAGTGCGGAACGGGAAGATTTCCCTTTACCGCAATGTAGTGCAATGTTGGATTTATATTAAAATGGGGGGGGTGGGGGGGGTGCTAGTGGGTGGGTGTTTAGTTTTTTTTTTTTTCACATTTTCGAATCTTCAAATGTTCGATCATATGGTCTCGGCCATATGAAAGTTGAACATTTGAGTGTTCGATTACGTGAAGTAGACCCATACATATATATATATATATATATATATATATATATATATAGATATAGATATATATATATATATATATATATATATATATATATATATATATATATATATATATATATATATATATATATATATATATATATATATATATATATATTACATATATATATATTACACATGTGTATATATATATATATATATATCTATGGATCTACTTCAGTAGAAACAAATACAACTCACCTGACTTTTAAAGGACTGAGACAAAAAAAATGAAATCCCAGAAGACTGACCGCTCAGAACAACAGATTACTATGGGAACGTAACCGATCACCCAACCCCACAAACACACTAAAACCGAAGCAAAGAAAACCCACCCTTGTGGGGGGGCAAAGCCCCTCACACCCTCCTTACTAAATATACCAACTCTGAGATTGCACTACCACAGAGGTAAGGGGCAAAGGTGAACATGCTGGCCAAGTGGTTATTTACCTGTAGTGATCTGTTGGTGTTCTGAGTGGTCAGTCTTCAGGGATTTCGGGTTTTTTGTCTTGGTCTTGTGAAAGTCAGGTAAGTGTGATTTTGGTTTTCTGAAGAGGACCCATTAGCATTAAGTTATGATGAAAAACTTAAACATTAGGATTCTTCTTCTGCATAAAAGCAGACAAACTGAGTTTTAGACTAACCACTTTCTGTTAAACTCAAACAGTCCTGCTTTTCACATGACTCATACTGACTATTCAGAGGCACCTCATTATTTTCTGTTTATGGGAATAGCATAGCACAATGAGTTCAGCCATTTTGGCATCTTAGTATACAGCAGCTGACAATGGAGTCATGGAATCCTAATATGACAATAAAGGGCAAATGCGCCTCATATTATATCAAACAATTCTGGTATTTGCAAATATTTCAGAATGGTGGGCTCTCCAGGAGTGAAACATTCGCTAAACAGAGCATCGAATGAATCCAGAAAGTGAAGAATAGGGAGAAAGAAGCCTGCTTGTTTGGTTACTATTGGATTAATGATTATGCTTTCTTGAGCTAACAGAAGTATTTCTTGTGGTGCCTCGAATATATGCTGAATGTGTTAAATGCAAGCATTATTGAGAAAAAAGAAGAAGAAGAAAATACATACATGGCTGAAAACTTTCATTACAAGGCTGTTTCTGCAAAGAATTAGACTGACAATGTTTCTGCAAAGAATCAGACTGACAAAACTCGAGGATGACTACTGCCAGAAAATGCACGGCTGTGTTGACATGAATTATGTTCCAACTTTAGAACAGTAAAGCTTTAACAGGTGAAAATTAATAGCAAAATGAAAAAAATAAGGTTGTCCTACATCCTAATAATCTTTACTGACATGATAAATACTGACTAGACAGCATTGCTGCTTAGATATTATGCACTGAACACTCTTTGTGTTTATGGTGGTAATCAGAACTGACCACTGACTCTTCCAGTCCACAAAGAAGGTAACAGCAACTTAAGATCTTATCACTTACTTTGGACAAAGAACCATCAGTGTCCTTTGCATTATTTGTAACAACTTTTCCACAGATGTTCATTATGAAAGGTACAACTTCATTAAAACATCACTTGGCATGAGATCATCTAAAGACTAAACATGTCACAGTGAAATATGTATCCTACATTTCTGAAAAATGGTTACTCTGTACAAGTAAGATGGGGCCTACTTTGAAAGCATAAACATATCCTCAGGATATTTTTCCTCATGCACAAGCTTTTCAACTCAGACAGTTTTTTTTTTGAAAAAAATCATACAGGAGGTACGTGTGGACTGAAATGACAATAACAAGATGAAGCGTTTAGATGTGGACTCGTGCAGTGAAAGAATAATTCATATCCCAGTAACCTTTTTCAGTAAGAAAACTTTAAAACTGGCAATGGAAGTCATGAAATGTTCTTTCAATTTAACTACTGACTATATCCGAAGTAGAAGCATCTTGTATGGCCAGTTAAAGAGGAACATTTGTCCCGGCCCCCTTCAATGCATACATCACACCAAATGACATTTGACAACCTTTATTAAACTTCCATAAACAGCTTGTTAACCAGCATTTATTAATTACAACTGAAACATAGCATAGTTGAAGCAATCACAACATAAACATCCAGATAATGTTAATCAGGACAGCGTGACCTCACTGATCCTGACACAGTAAGCAGCGTCCATACCTCCACTCCCTTATTTTACTTATGAAGCAACACCCCACTACTCACTTCATTCACCATTTACTGAATTACACATCCAACCAAATAAGCAGAGTCCTTACCTCCACTCACTTATTTTATTTGCCAACTAGTGTCCAACTGCTTCCTTTCCTTTGCCAGCTCATTGAAATAAAAATTCAACACCAGAGGGAGAACAGAAGAGGGCAACCCTACCCCTCTTCTCTGCCCTACACTGATTGATAAAATAACCACAATCTCCACTATTCCAAACAGAGGGAGGGAGGCCGGGTAGCAAGTTCACGCCAAAATGTGACTCCTTATCCAGTTATTCTTGCATAATCTCCTTTAAGCCCCTCCCTCCCCTTACCTCATTTCCTCCCAATCAATCCTCATTCCCATTTTAACCCTTACTTCTCCCTTATCCTCTAAACTACCATTAATATATATTTACCTACCTCCCCACACACTGTAGATATCCGTGGACAAATTGGTTTGTTACCAAACCGCATTTACATTCTCTTAAAGTATGCTCAGGCTTCAAATATAGCAATTTTACATTAATAGTAATTATTTTTGGTCCATATCTTTTGAACTGGGGCTGAATTGTTTTCCATTCACCACCTTTCTAATAGGAACATTGACTTGTTTATAATATTCTTTATGAAGACAGCATCATGTTTTAAAATGGAATTTCAGCAGAGCAGCTCAGAGTCACCATCAACAGGAAGCAGTTCATCCCTCTTCAGTCATCATAGAAGAGAGCAGCAGAAATATGTGAGACGTGGCTGCAATGGTAATTTTTGTGGATGTTGTAATGTTATAGTGGTGTAGGTAGATGGGGCTAATTAAGTCCCGATTCAGCAACATAGGTCCTGGACATAGCTGTTAGCTAAATAGGAACAAATCTCAACAGAATCAGGGAAAAATCCAGAAATGATCAAAGACAATCATGGACACTTTTTTAAAATATTAGTACTATTAACCTGAGACATTAACAGAATATAAGGATGTGAATTAATATATATTGTGTGAAGTAAAAGATGTCTACAGCTCTAATTATTGTCAGTATGTAATTTGCCACCTTCCCTGCAAAAGTCACCAGTTTTAGAAGAGATTAAAGGGACAGAGCTAAAATTAGAGTCGAAATCAAGGACAGATGAGAGGTTTGTTTGAAACAGCCTGTGCTGAAAAGCAGACTTAACCATCTGGTTAACCACACTTCCAGTAATCAAAGGATCCTTAGTTAGTGAGCAGATCTCACAATACAGGTTATAGTAGGAATGAAAATCATTCAGTTAGAGAGAAGCATATCCCAGGAGAAGTTTCCTTAAAATGATTGTCAAACAAAACTAGTCAGTCACAGGTATACAAATTATGAAGTTTTCTGATAAGAAATAATACTAGAGAACAGAAATAAAATCTGGCATAAAATCAAAGCACACAGCTATGATGCAAAGAAAAGCAACTCCCAAGGTGTGACTGTAAATATCAGAAAGGAATGTGAAAGTTCACTGTAACAGCATGTAAAGCATTTTGCAAATGAAAGCCTTTGCTCCGGTAGCTCATATACCCCTGTCATTTAATATGCAGCCCCACACCACCAGGTACTTGTATACACTAACTTTGTAATTGTTTTTACTTAGAGAAGGAGGAATTCACCAAGGTAACAGTAAAGTTTTGCATGTAATTAAACCTGAACTGAACTTAATTCATACTTGTAGGTTCAACTTTCTGAGCATTGTAACTCTATGTGGAACATACACACTGTTGCCATTTATATTTCATATTGCTCATTAAATGAGCACTGCTTTTTTAACATAGGCACAGACTTACTTCCTTCATAATGTAATTATAAGCCATGCCTCAATTTATTTCTTCACATTCTGATTTATTATACTTAGTTTTAGTAGCAAGTTACCTGACCTCATTTTAAATAAATGGGCTGAGTGCCCCAGCCACAATCTTTAAAATATTTTAGTATTTTGTGTGCAAAAAACGTTTTCTACATTGAAATATATTACTTAAATGATCATAAACAATCTGAATCTGATAGAAGATTTGCTAATTAATAAGAAAAATATATATTAAGCAGTACCAGCTTATAGCAACTGTAGTAGAATAAGAAAATAACTTGAGAAGAATAGCAATCTGGGTGAAACATGGATTCTGATAGAAAGAAGTAATATTTAAGCATTTAATACAGAACAAATGATACTCAAATGGACTACTTCAACTCTCACTTGGAGTATTAATTTCCAACAATCTGAAATAGCAGCTGTCCCGATGAAGTCCAATTAATAAAGTTGTGTTTATTTTGAAATTTATTAGTCACTTTGTAGGACATTAAATATTTAGTGACAGCATTAGAAAACATTCTTAATAGTCAAAACTAGAGCAAGCTATAAGCAATCCGTTGAAGCAGATTTTGCAATTACTAGCCAAGAAGATTCATTTAACTAGTATTGATTAGTTTTATAGAAACGTTTAAAAAAATTAAATATCAAGTATCTTTGGATCAAATGCAAAAATGTTAGCCAATTTATAACAGTACTCCATTTCTTTCTGTTCAAGAAAAACTATATGAAATACATTTGCAGCAACTGACATACATTCCATCCATCCATCCATCCATCCATCCATCCATCCATCCATCCATCCATCCAGAACCCCCTTTTTCTCATTTTTGCACATGGGGTTGGGGTGTCACCTCACCAGTGATAATCATCTCGAGCCAAGGTTTACACCTGCCAGGTGACTACCACTGCCACACATGACACACATTCCTCTATATAGATAAAAAGAGAAAAAAAAAAGAAAATTATCCATGTAGACTAAACGCTGTTAACAAGTGTATAGTGGGTATAAAATATTTTAATTCAAGGGGTTAATATATGATTTTATATTTCCACTTTTTTTCCAAGTGTTACAATTACCAAGAGTGATATTATACTTGAAGTAGATAGCAGAATTGTGCATGCACAGACATTCTAATATTTGAATCATGGTACTGCAAACTACAATTTGTCTTAGCATCTTTACATATTTTTTTCACCTGTGGTATTCTTCATTATGTATGCAGATAAATTCAAACTGAAAAATCAGTTACAGCTCTTATAGATAGAGCATGTCTGCAAAAGAATCTGACTAAATCAACCAGCTGGACTCAAAACATCAAAATAAATAACTAAAAATAAGCATATGAGCTTTGGAAGTTACAGGTTCCTAGATGAATATTTTATACAGCACATAGTGCTTGAAACTGTGGATTAATTTGAGGACCTGGGTATATGGACAGATCCAACCTTGAGCTTTTCCTGACTGGTTAATAATAGTTGTAAAACTATAGGCTGTATAAAAAGACGTATAAAGGCTAGGAAATCAGAAATTATGAAATCACTTTTTGTAAGTTACATCAGACCCAACCCAAAGTATGGAATATTAAAATAAAACTGTTATGAGAAGACTAGCATGAGTAAATGTAACTTGTACATTCATAGATGTGAAAGTTTACATTATCATGGAAAAGTGAAATACCTGAATTTATACAGTGATACATACAAATAGTTAAGATGACCTTATTCAGGTATATAGCTCGTTTAGAGACAACTATCTGTGGGTATAATTGGGGTTATCAATGAGTTGTAGGGGAACCTCAGACAACTTACATACAAGACTATATAGGAATGAAACATGTACTAACTGTTTCTATGATAGGTAGTAGCTGACACCTGGAACAAAGTACTCAATTATATTAAAGCAAGTACAACAGCTTGCTCACTTCATATGAAGACGACTGTTTTGGTATATTAGCAGGCCAGAAGGGCATTATTGCCCATGCAAAAATATTTGCAAGTATATTTGTAATTCCATATGTATGAATGTATGACTGCACTCCTAAAATTAAGAGTCAATTAGATTCACAGGTTCATAGTTCCAGAAAACCATTAAGGAACCTAGCCCATATTGATTCTGAACTGACCCACAGCATTGCCTGATTGAGTGACTTGCTCAAGGTCAAACAGTAATCAAAAGAAGGCTAAGGGAATCAAACACTGTACCTCAGGACATAGATCATTAATAGCTTATAACCTTAGTCCTCTGTGCGAACTGACAAACAGTTACTGCGCAGATTCCCCTTCTCCGTTGTCCAGAATGGCCTGATTATGTGATGCACTCTTGGATCACATTCTTGAAGATGGAGACAAAGACAGGCATCTTTAATTACCACAGTAACATATTGCAACTGCACAAGAACATCACTTATTTTTTCAGCCACTGATTCCATAAAGGAAAGTAAAAGAGGAGCACAGAGCCATCTTTCTGTTGCCAATCCTCAAAGATGAAATTATTTTTGCCCTCTTAATTCATGCTCACTATGGTGGCCAGTTTTGGGGAAATTGCTGGAATCATATGTGGTGTTATATACTTTCAGATATATTGACTCCCACTCTAGAGAAAAGTATTGCTCTTCAAGATAAACTGTGAAATCTTGGCTCCTAGATTCTGACATCCCGTATCGCACAAGTGGTCTTTCTTTGAATTCCAATAGTGTCTTACTCCATCTTATAATTCAAATCTCTGAGAGTAAAGCAAGAATAGTTCTTCACCATGCTAATTATCTTTAATGATCTTCAAAATGACTAGTACATAACACTGCACTGCATTATTTAGTGAAAAAGTTGAATGAGAACTGATCTGCAAATTACTTCATGCCCTCAAGTGGAGCCAGCATCTTGTTTTTGTTTTTTTTTTTGTAGACAGCTGAACAATCTTTCCTGAATGTGTAGTCGCTTATTTTTAATTCAATATTGTAACAATATAAGCAAACTCAGTTTCTTTTTTCAAATAACTAAATGTACTCTATTCATATGCTGGCAGTACATAAAGGATATTTCAACATACTTATGTAGGGAGGACAGAGATTCATATCTCTCAGTAAACTCACTACAAGTAACCACCATTGCAGAATCTTCTTAATTGCAAATAATGAGTTCTTGCTAACTACACAACAATAATTGTGAAATACCATCCCTGCAAGTTATGAATACCTCTCTGCCAAGCATGTTTCAAATGCCAGATGTAGCATTGGTTTTGTAGGAAAACAAGTCATTTAGATGCAGAAATAAAGCTTACATAGATTATTTTGTGTGTAGCCAAATCCCTTTTTGAGGAATTGCATTTTGTTGCAGGCAGTGATAAGTCACAGGCAGTGATAAGATACATTGTAGCTTTTCTTTCTGTAACAATGTATTAACTAGAAGACACCCCACCCCACACACAACCCACTCCAGCAATCTGGATGATGTGGAGCAGCTTGGCTCCCTTCATAAAGTTTGAATTATCTAATGATAGACATTCTTGCAGTTGACCTTCTACATTATTAGTCTTCAAAAAATATTCTGGAAAGCTGCTGAAAGAAATAAATGCAACATTTTTGGGGGGAGGTGGACTCCATATCCAATTAGATTTTTGCATTGCTGAAATGATTTTGCATGGCACTCACTATTTCATTTGATTTTAGTTTCAGAGAAATAAATATTTCCCAACAATCCTTAATCTTCTGTAGTAACTGTCAAACAGTTACTGTGCAGAGTGACCTTCCCAGCTTCCTCACTTTATATTAGCACTATATGAGTCTGGCAGAGGCAGAGAGGGACTAAGCTCTGGCTTTGGCCCAGGCTACCAGGGTTAGGTTTGTGGCACTAGCTTGGCAGGGATGGACAGAGGGAGCGTATGCCTGCTTGCTTTTCCTGGGGGATGGATTTGAGGACTGGAAAACACGAGGTCTAATTGAGTTATCTAACTGTGATGGAAGCCAGAATGATGGCTGCCGCCAAGGTTGAGTAAGGAGATGGAACCGTAAGGCATACCCATTCTTGGGCCAGGGCAGGGGTGCTCTCAATATCCATGCTTCACAATTTGCTGATCTCCCATGTGCTGGTGGTGTTCACAGGATAAGGTGACAATATGCCAAGTTAAAGTCTTTGAGGTGGCATCTCAGGCTCACTGTTCTCATGCAGGACACCTGAAGTCAGTGGAATCAGATCTGCCTACACTAGTACGGGGTTAAACAACTGCATGACTTGATGCAATATGCCTTTGACTCGAGCGCAGGAGGAAATATGACACACCGATCATCCTGTCAAAGTTTACCATAGTAACTGACTGGAAATATTACAGATGTGCTGTTTACAGCTCATGGAGTTCCCAGTGTCTAAATATAGTGCCTATATTTTTGAAAATTATCTATTAAGGGCACCCTGCCTACATCATACACATTTATTTCTTGTCTTGCAGCTAATACTTCCAGCTGGAAAAGCAGATTCCAAATAACCCAGACCTCTCAGATGTGACTTGACATTATTCTAATCATTTAGCATTTGTTTCCTCCCATTTATGTTTCCAGTACATAGTCCTTCTAGTTACATGTGGCAGCAATTTATTTTATTTATTTTTATTTCTTTATTTTATATTTGTTAACCGGGAAAGTCCGACTTGGAACGAGCTAATTTTCAGCGGATGTCTGGGGAGAAATGCCCCAAATGCATGTCTTTGTAATGTGGGAGAAACCGGTGCACCCGGAAGAAACAAACACAAATGCAGGGAGGACTTGCAGACTCCACACAGAAGGGACCCCAGCCAAGAATTGAACCAGAGAGCGTCTTGCTGTGAGATGACAATGCTACAGCTGCACCACTGCAGCCCATTCCTTGCAGCTTTGGCCACTATGCTTCAGTAAGTCCTTGAATAAGTACTCACACTAGTCCTGGGCATTTTTTTTTTGTTTAGTCCTCCCCTCCTCACATATGTGCAGCTATACCATGATAGAATTACATGATGATATTCATGCAGTGTCCCCTGCATGTACCCAACTTACAAGGAAAACATGCCATTTACACAGCCTCTTAAAAGTATCAACAATATAATGTCATTGTTCCATTCCTCCTCAGAAAAAAAGAAGAGTGGCTTTCATTGAATGTCCTTCTGCCCATTCTACCTCTGGGCATCCATTCTCCAAACTATCATTCTGTTAGTGAAAGGGGATATATTTCAACTTCAAGACAGACAAGACATAGCACTGAATGATATTTTCTGTGACCTTCCTGCTCTTTATGATCCTCTAGATTACTGTCATGGCTCTGTGTTTACAAGCACTTGAAATTATTTGTTTTATGTCCCTTTATAGCTAAACAAAGACTATTTTGAAATTTAGTATATTGTATAATCACTCATCATCAGCCTGACAGTTTATCTCTGCTTATAAGACCCTTTCATAACCAAACTGTATGTAATAACGTGCCTGGAAAATATGTTATGTTAGGATTCTACAATTCTGTTAGTTTCTTCTTGCCCTTTTAAGTATACAGAAGCATTAAGGTAATGTGTACATCTCCAGCATGGCAACTACAAATTAGGTAGGAAACCATTCATATGCAAACTGCAGGAACACATACATTTATATCCTGGAGAAAGATTTCTTTATGTACTTTTTTAGTTGATAAGAACCTGGCCATGGTAAATGTGTTGATGGAGAATAAACAGGCCACAGACTACTGATTTATAAAGGTTGAGATTCTCAGACAAGTCACCTCCATACAAGTAACATTGATTTTATAGGATAGCACTGCCCCAAACACTGCAGAACTAAATATATTAAATATCGAGTAACACTAAGAGTCCAAGAAAAGGAAGGAAAGCACTGAATATTTAAAATACGTTCTTGTGATAACGGGAGAAGCAGAGCTAATCTGCTCAGTGGCCATGTGGCTAACTTGAGGAATGTTAGAATAACGGCTGGCTAGTGGTTGCATCTCTCATTCATCTGGCAAGTTACAACAGTATAACAGCGATTAGAACACTTCTGTGTCGATACTGTTCATCATTATAAGAATGGGAGGAAATGGGACAGAAAGAAATCTAACATAGGGAAGTACATCAAGAAGACAGAAATGCGCAAGAGTGAAGCTAGGAAAAGCTAGAAGGAGAAAGTGTAATTATGTTTTTGCATTTTTATTTTTCAAGGAATG
Source organism: Protopterus annectens (assembly GCF_019279795.1). Lineage (NCBI taxonomy): Eukaryota > Metazoa > Chordata > Ceratodontiformes > Protopteridae > Protopterus > Protopterus annectens. Next base: position 61,423,518 of record NC_056746.1, read on the forward strand.
AGCCTCTTCGCTAAGATTTATAAAAGGAGGGTAAACAAAGAAGGTTTTGAGGGAATGGCTTTGGATAAGATAGAGAAAGCAGGGCACCAATAACGGTTGACAGACAAGCACAGAGTAAAGATTTAGACAGACACACACAAAAGATGGCAGGACAGTGGATGGACACAGACATTCTGAGGGTGTGATAATTGTGATGGGTAAATTGGATGATGAGAAAGGAATGGAGAATGACAAATACAGGAGCGGAAAATAACAGAATGAAGGTTGGGAAGGATCCTGGCATAGCCCAATGCCAGGCTATCGCAGAGGGCAAAAAACCCATGCAATACTGACTTGCATTATCATTTTTATAAATCTGGTAATCCTCCCAATTGCCTAAGTCATAGGACCTGCTGGTTGCACATTACACCAAGCTCTACCGAAGGCACACTATATTGCTAAGGCAGGTATTCTGTTGATTTTGCTTCTCATCAGCCAGAAGACAGAGATGATCCTCCAGTCCCCTATCAGAAAAATAACTTTTGCAACCACAAGCACCAGACCCAGAGGACAATAATAACCCTTGCAGGTTTCCAACATCAAGTAGATCACTGTCCCCCAGCTGAGAGGCAGACAAGACAGCCACTGATAACCCCCCCCCCTCTAGATGGTCTGGCTGTTACAGACTGAAGTGACCATGGCCTCACCTCCTCCACTTCCATAAAAGGAACTGCAGGTGAAAGACACAATGTGAAAAAATTAAAATACTGCAAATGTTTCAAGCAAATGGAGAGACTGTATCCAACAAATCATACACAAAGAAAAGAAAAATATTGGAACAGCTAAGTATTTTCTTTCTTTAATATGAGAGAACTTTATCAGAGCTAAACCAGACTTACAAAGTTCATTTAAATAGTGCCAAAAAATGTGAAAAAGTAATATATACACTGCCACCTACTGGAAGAGGTGTTCCCATGTTCTGTGACACCTAATCATATTTACCTGTTGCTTGTCTGCAAATGGAAAACAAAGTATATCTTCCTAAGTTACTATGTACATCAGTTAAGATATTAGCAGCCAAAACAAATGCTTCCAGAACATTTCATGCTGTCACCCATTCATGAAGCACATTAGGTTGTTGTTACTACAACTTACTGTACTGATGCTGACATGGCACATCAACCACCAGTGACTAATGGTGTCAATACTCTCAATAACAATTACTGTACTGATGCTGACATGGCACATCAACCACCAGTGACTAATGGTGTCAATATTCTATGCTCTCAATAACAATTACTGTACTGATGTTGACACTGCACATCAACCTACAACCACTGATGGTGTCAATACTCTCAATAACAATTAATGTACTGATGCTGACACTGCACGTCAACCACCAGCCACTGATGGTGCCAATACTCTCAATAACAATTAATGTACTGATGCTGACACTGCACGTCAACCACCAGCCACTGATGGTGTCAATACTCTCAATAACAATTATTGTACTGATGTTGACACTGCACATGAACCGACAGCCACTAATGGTGTCAGTACTCTCAATAAGAATTAATGTACTAATGCTGACATTGCACATCAACCACCAGCCACTGATGGTGTCAATACTCCCAATAACAATTAATGTACTGATGCTGACACTGCATGTCAACCACCAGCCACTGATGGTGTCAATACTCTCAATAACAATTACTGTACTGATGCTAACACTGCACATCAATCACCAGCCACTGATGGTGTCAATACTCCCAATAACAATTACGGTAGTGATGCTGACACTACTCATCAACCACCAGCCACTGATGGTGTCAATACTCCCAATAACAATTACTGTAGTGATGCTGACACTACTCATCAACCACCAGCCACTAATGGTGCAATACTCTCATTAACATATGTTGCCCAATGTGGTAGAGATTAACGAATCCAGGATGTAGTGTTTGCACATTTACATGATGAAGAGACATTAGTGTGACAAATTCCCGGTAAATTATTATAAGAGTAGACTTATCTCAATTTCTCAATTGTTTTCTTAACTTCCAGTTGTTTTCCATCTTCATAGCAAATTTTAAAGCAAACAACTTCACAAAATTAGCAATCAGTAGCTGAAATACATTTCTGAATACCATACTGAAAGTAAGAACCGCAAAATTTTATATTAATATACATTTTACATAATGTTGCTCTAAATCCTTAGATGTAATTATTATATTTATTTTTTTTTTTTACTTTGGTTGGGAAAAAGTAATCAGTTATACACAAAGGTTTTGATTATGATGAGAAAGCAAAGCAAACAGTATTTTACAAAACTAAAAGGTCATTGACTGAGGTAGGCAAAAAGCAGTAAGTTTGCTTAAAAACCCATTACATTTCTTTCCAATTTACATGTGGGATTATTTCAGTTTCATGGGTCAGTAGTGTGCAAAGGTGACTTTCTAGATTGCAAAGTGTTCTCATTTAAGAATAATTTAGAATTCATATTTATAGGATCTGGGGAAAACAAACTAATAACTGCAAACCCTCAGAAGAAAAGTATTATTTATTATGATACACATTTACATATTTTGCATGCTGTTAATTTAATTTACAGTAAGATCTTCGGAAAATGTGTTGTCAAAAACCATAAATAATGTGTTAGGGGTATTCCACTGTAAAATTACATTCATTAGATGCGATGTACTTATATTTATTTAACGTTAGTTACACAGAGAAAGTCATGCAGTTTGCAGTACTGCACTATGCCAGAAAATTATATATTA
>NC_056746.1:61428776-61448776 GCF_019279795.1 Protopterus annectens
TAACACTGAAAAAACATAGAAAAGCAACATGTGCTATATTCCAGCACAACTAAATACAGAAACAAATAAAAAACAAACCATATTACACTTTTTCAGCTATAAGCGGGGGGGGGGTTTCAGCTATAAGCGGGGGGGGGGCTGATATTTTTAAGATCATCAGTGTGAGAAATTAGCATATCTTAACAGGAGATATAAATTTGTCTAAGATATTGTATAAGAGCTTGTTTTTTTTTTCACATAAAAAGCCTTGAGTCTGTATGAAGTTATCAACAATTTATTACCAAACAAGAAGTTATAAATTTGTAGATGGGATGCTTGTAAATAATGGGTAAAGGATTAAATAATGGTCCTAAAATTATTGTAAGTACAATGAAGTAAACATAATGTGATTGATTGCATTTATTGTTATTGTATTCTATCTTACTGCTAAGCAAGGGTGACAATAATAAAAATTAAAGTGAGTTAAAAGGAGCATCTTCAAGAAATTAAGACAAGCTCACCATTACGCGTTGGGCAATATTGTTTAAAAATGTGTGATAAATGAAATTTCTGACACATTTGAGGGAAATGTGAATATGTCACAAAGAAATCACATTTTTTTTTTAAATAATAGCCTTTGTTTAAAGAATTGAGGCATTTAGTATAACACAGACAATTGCAATTGAGTCTCAAATCATAACCAACTTATTATGCCTTTGAAACATATCCCAGTATATCCCTCACCTCTGGAGCAAACCTGCGATACATCTTCAAGCTAAACCTAGATGTTTGGAAGAGAAGCTTCTTATTTTTTCTCTCCTGGTAAATCTTGTCTTGCCCTCCTTGAGGCTAGAGTGAAATTTTGAATAGGGCTTTTTGGCTAGGCTTGAAATGGTCTGCAGACTGATTGCTTAGTACTTACTGGTCATCCTATGAACCTATGAATAGCATTTATAATTATAACATTCCAGATTTAGCTGGCTTGAATAGGAAAGTTACCATTAGCAAACATTTCATAGCAGATTTTTTTCTGTACTGCTTGTTAGGAAAATTGTGGCAAGTCTTATTTTCAGCAGTGAATGTCTGTAGTATAACCCGGTTAATCATTACCATCTGCTTTCTCTATCTTTTAAAACTTATTTTGTTGTGGTAATACTAACTGAACTAAAACTTACCAATAGTGTACCATCATAATGGGTAACAGTTATAGAAGTAAACAGCAAAGGTGACATATTAAGACTTAACAAGAGAATTTGCATGTATCATATAATGTTGTCAGGTGTTGGGATACTACATTATTAGAAAATATATTGCTATACTAAAATTTAATAATTATTTAAAGAAATTAAATTTGAGTCCAGGCATCTGTTGTTTTGAGATCTTTAATAACTCTTACATAGTGTCACACTTTTACAAAGTAGTAAGGACTGCAGAAATACTCTAGCCTTTGTATTATTAATAATAAAAAACATTTTTTTACTGTGAAGACAGCATTTTCATTTTCAAAATGAAATTATCAATTCATTATTTTATTTATTATATAACTGTATATGCCTAAAAATATTGAAATTCCTTCACATTCATTTTTGCAGGACAGTATGAAGGAGACTCCTTTTTATATACTTAAATTTTACCTGAAGATTTTCTCTATGACTTATGTTTGAATGGTAGATATTGCACATTGCAAAACATTTTCATTATATTGAACAGTGAACTTCATCTCTGTGGCAGACAAATGTGTTTATTTATACAAATTACTTCACCATGCAATTTGCCATCTTATTTAAATGTTACTGACATCGCTTAAAACTATCAACAAGGTAATCTCTTTGCAAATATTTGAAGTTGTCTTTTCAACTGGTTAATAATACCTCAGTGACTGTTTGCAATACAAAACCAAAAAGAATTGTCCCGTCTGCTTTGAGAAGATAAGGTTTCGTATGATGAGATCTCATCATGTTGATAGCTGTGGGCAGAGGTATACGACTTGGCAGAGTGTCAAAAAAGAGTAGGCAGATGCAAATTAAAAAAAACGATATTATTTGTGTCTTTGGCTTATGCAGATGTGACAGCTGTGTTACTCATAGGTTAGCAAGAGAGCTCCCATGCTATTTCTACATTGCCTATTGACAGAACATGCTGCAGTCTTCAGAAAGACACACACACACTCACACACAGACGTGAATATATATATATATGTGTGTGTGTGTGTGTGTGTGTGTGTGTGTGTGTGTGTGTGTGTGTGTGTGCATGCGTGTGCGCGTGCATGTTGCTAACTATTTAAAATGGAAATTGGTAAATTAGGTTCAGCATTAGCTTTAATATTGATTATACCTACCAGATCCAGTTTAAAGCTGTGCATTAAATCTGAGTAAAATTACTTTAATGTAGTTTGTATCTTATCAGTACATTTCTAATAAAACAATGTGCCTTAGGATCCCCAAAATATTATTTAACAGTAGTCTTACATTCATTTCTTTAATTTCTGTTTTAAAAGAAATAAGAAGAAAACAACATTGACCTTAGAATCATAAATCAGACAATCATGGTAAAAGAAGCAAAAGAGAGAAAACTTATTTTAATTTTCAATTATTATTAGGCATCAGATATCCAAAATACTTGTACATCCTCTGGATGCTAAGGGAGTTGTTAAGCTGAAGTAAGGTTTAGTGCATGATCTGGACTTTGCTGTTCATTGACAAAGGGGTGGTTCCTGAATCTCTTATGCCTTATGTGAGCCCCTTTCTAAACTTATTCAAGGGCTTAAGGAAACTAATTAGTGGATTCAAGTTTATTAACCCCTAGTTCCTCAATTACTACTGAATGTGCACCCTGGAAAATCTTATCTACACATAGAAATGACAGTTGTGGAATTATGAATATATCAGCTTCTAAAAAAGTGTCCATCAAAGTATTCTGGAAAAAAACTTTTAATGTGTCGAATAACCGCCTTTCCGTAGAAGACAGCTTACCCATCAGCCTCCCAGTTGCCATAGTAACGCTGACCACCAGTCAAAGTATCAGACATGGTTGTAGTCTGTAAGAGTAAATGCGCTTTCCCTTTGTTTTTCAGCTTGCCAGCTGATTTGTTTGTGAGATCGCCGTATAGCAGGGTCTGGGAATGTGCCCATCCCTTGCTGTTGTGCAGTCTCTGAGTCAGTGCACATAGTTAGCAGTGAGGTGGAGTGCACAGTTAATCAGTCCATCTAACAATGCTTCAATGATGTATTCAATTGTGTCTTTATAGAGATAGATACCATCTGCTATACTGACCTTTCACAAACAGCTAACAATTCTTTGCTAGGCAAGTAAGATGCATTGTGCAATGTAGTTTATTTTGTACATTGTGAGATACATTGTCTGCTGTTCAGCTCATGTTCATGTTCGCCTAAGAAGGGAGATTGATTTTATCGATTGATTGGTTACTTTATTAATGTATTTATGATTGATTTGTCTGACTTGTGTATATAAAGGAATCAAAGAATCATGAATCTGATTTGCTATTTTACTGGGAAATGTAGTTTGGAAAAAACTAATTTGTCCAGAGACACTTTAGGGATTTATGGTGGGGAGGTGAATTGGCTGTGGGAGAGAAGAATTATACTGATTGATAATGTAGGAAGGACTGTGGCAGAGAATCAGTCATGGAAGGGTTAAGGTTAGGGGAAAGGTGTTAGAAAGGAAGTCAGGTAAGGTTAGAGGAGTTAATACAGTTTTATAGGTTCATAGGTTCATACTAGGCTATCTGCCCTAGGGCATTTATAAGCCTAGCCAGAGTGTGTTTGGCTTTCGCCACCCATTTTAAATAAATTTTGCTATGCCCTTTTTCGTGGTTAGTACACTGTGCCTCTATTTAACAGAGACACAGAAGTGATACCCGGGGTAAACCTACGATCTCCCATCCACTCATCAAGATTCCTCTTGAAGAGAGTCAATGAGGGACTCTGCTTAACCTGGACTGGGATTTTATTCCAGAGTGAAGGGAGCCTCTGGGTTATGAATCTGTCCCACCAGCATGTCCTATTTATTTCAGTGTTGAGGTTTAAGTCTCTCGAGCGCGTAGCTCGATGGGATTTGGATTATCTGAGGTGCAGCATGTCCATTAATTCCAGGTTGGACATGGCTTTATATGTCAGGCACAGATCGCCTCTGAGCAGGCGGTATGCCACTGAGTAGAGCTGGAGTTTCTTTAACGGGGCAGCATATGGCATCTGTTTGAGCCCTTTGATCCTCTTGGTGAGGTACTTTTGGGGTCTTTCCAGTTGCTGCAGGTGTCTGGTAAGGTACATCCCAAAAGGGGCATTGTACTCAATTATGGGCCTGATGAGGGATGAGTAAAGAGGCACGATGACCTCCCCTGATCTAGATGTGAATCCCTTCATGATTAGGTGGGCTATATAAAATGTTTTTCTAGCCACTTTGGCCACGTGGTTTTCAAATGAGAGATTGCTATCAACTTGGGTCCCCAGGTCCCTAATTACTTCTTCTGTACTTAATGGATTACCACCTCTGTGGTAATTTGTGGGCACTTTGTTTTTGCCAAAGGGGATGACTATACACTTTTTGGCGTTTAGCTTGAGGCCATGGCTCTAGCACCAGTTGTCTGTTTCTATGAGGCCCTTTTGTAGGATGCTTGTGTCGGCTGGAGAGTTGATTATGGTGCCTAGTTTGCAGTCACCTGCGAACTTGGTCAACCACAGGCCTTCCGTGTTGGCCTGTACCTCCGAGAAATATATACAAAACAAGAGAGGTCCCAGGACTGAGCCTTGTGGGATACCACTTGTAACAGGTTTGGAGTCTGACATGGCTCCAGCAATTCTAACCATGTGGGTTCTGTCCTTGAGCCAGTTTGCAACCCATCTAGTGACATAGGGGTTTATATTTAAGCTGGTGAGCTTATCTATAATGCCTGAGTGGGGTATTGTATCGAAGGCTTATGCGAGGTCCAGGTAGGCTGTGTGGACCACCTTCCCTTCGTCAATGTCCTTGGTGACTGTTTCAAAGAAATCAACCAGGTTTAAGAGGCAGGATCTGCCCTTAACAAAGCTGAACTGGGTAGGATCCAGTGTTTGTAGGTCCCCAATATCTTTATTTATGAGGTCCATGATGATCATTTCCATAGCTTTTCAGACCAAGCTAGTCAGGCTTATGGGGCAATAGTTTCCAGGATCCATTGAGGCACCACCTTTGTGGAGAGGGACCACTGTTGCTGTACGCCACTGTTTGGGTACATATCCTGTAGTAAGGCTGAGATTGAATAGTAGTTTTATGTTTGGGTTTAGCTCTTCTTGGCGTTCATGTAGGACGCAGCCCAGGACACCATCTGGTCCCATTGATGCTGTGTTTTTTGCTTTGGACAGGGCGGCTCTTACCTGAGCATCTGAGATGTCAGGGGACAGCACTCTGCTGGAATAGATATTTGTCATTTTGCTGGGGGGGGGGAGAAGTTTGCGCTGAACCTGTCAGCTAGGATGTTGGCAATGTCTGTGGGTTCGGTGTATTTTTTGTCATTTTGGACTAATTCTGAGCATATCTGGGAATTCCCACCCAGGTTCCTAACATAACTAAAGAAAGCCTTGTGATTATCCTTAGTGTCCTATGCAATTTTTCTCTCGAAGCTGGCCTTAGACGATTTTATGAGTGCCCGTAGTTTTTTGCTAATACTGATCAGAGATGCCTTCCCTTTTTGGGATTTTGCTCTATCATGTAGTAGCTTCCTCCTTCTATTGTATAGTTTGTTTATGGCTGGGGTCCACCAGACAGGACGCCTGCCTTTGGAGGATTGGGTCTTGGTTTTATTTGGGATTGCATGATCCATGCATTTCTGAAGGTGTTCATAGAATGCGTTTATAAAGGATTCTGTGGTCTGGGACATATTTTCCACAGGTCCGGGGGCTTTGAAGGATTCCACCTCGGTTTTGAGGAGTGTGAAATTTGCTTTAGAGAAGTTTTTCACTGTGGTTTTCTGGGCAGGGGGTGGGGTCGGGATGTGAATATCAAGTGAGATTAGTTTATTATCTGATCTTACCAGTGAGGGATATACTTCTGGTCTGGAGCACAGAGCCCCCATGTTGGTGATGATCAGGTCCAGTATTTTTTCCCCTCTTGTGGGAGTGGTAGCAAGTTGTTCCATAGCATTTGAGTTTATATATTCTAGGAACCTTTGGCCTAGGGTGTTGGAGCTAGAGTAATGCTCCCAGTCTATGTTTGGGTAGTTGAAGTCGCCCAATATAATGGTGTTTGGAGAGACCTTCATATTTTCCAGTGTTCTCAGGAAGGCCAAGTGGGGTTCCTGGGTTTGGGAGGGTGGTCTGAAGAAGGCTATAAACTGGAAGGCAGTTTTACCCACTGTTAGTTGCACATGGATAGTCTCTGATGCTTCGTGCTGTGCCACCAACCTGGAGATGTGGGTATCTTTGACAAATATTGATACTCCCCCTCCTTTTGTGGTTCGGTCCAAGTTTATGTAAGAGTTGTAGGGTGGGAAAATCAGATTTAGGCATGAACTTGCTGCCCTCCCCCTCTCCCTCTTTAAAGGAAATATGAGTTTGTTCCTTTCTATAAATGATTTATTTATCCATATCACACAAATAAAGGCTTGTCAATAAAACTGTTATAAAACAGTGTGGTCAATAACACGGCCCAGATAAGAATGAGTTTAAGTTTAATGTACTTAAATGGCTACTGGGTAATGGGTGATATGCAAGAACTTGATTTATGTTTCAAAAAGATCACAGGTATATGGAAATTAGACTATTTGGCATTAAATATAAAGTCTCTGATAGAGCTGCTCCTTTTGTTCTTAACAGAACTCTGCAAATGTTCAGATGTAGAAAATGCCACACATGGTCACCTGTAACTTGAAAACACTTTTTTTTTTTAAATCTACTTAGTATAAGGTATTCTTAGTTCTCGCAAGAATTGCCTCTTACATAATTAGCTTCAAAGAAATCACTGTACAATAGTTAACAAATGGTGCTACAACAGCAAACATGATTGCAAATGCAGGAGTACTCACTTTGCACATGTGATTACTAAAACAACAACAAAAGCAAAAAAAGTTATGTGCAAGTATCATGTTGTCTACAAGGATCACACCACCAACATGGTTCCGTCACTTCTACAAATACTCACTATCAAATTTTAACTCTATGGCTGCACAACTGGTATGAAAAGAAGCTATCTGTATCGCACAAAAGTCATCACCATAATACAAACTGCCAAATGCAGGAGATGGCCAAAAGTGCAATTCCACTCCATGGTCAACAGTATGACTTCACACACACACACACACACACACACACACACACACACACACACACACACACACACACACACACACACACACATGTAGATGCTTTTATGAACTCTCCTAATATTGTAATACATTGTTATATTAGCTGAATAGGAGAATATGATTTGAACAGAAATTAAATTTATTGAAAAGGGGTTTCTGCAACACAAAAAAATCTCTGTTCCACAGGATAAAGTAGGGTATAAGAGGTTTGCTGACATTAAACAACAATGTGGAAGATAATTCTTAAATATTCTTCCTTGGCATGGAGGCAGCCTGATGTATACGAGGTAGGACCAACCAGGGACATTCTGCTTAACAAAGCCAACTGTCGCCTTCTAGATTTTTATTTCATCATAACCTGTGACTCTTGTGGTTCTGCAGTGGACAAAAGCCTTTGGCCTCACAGTGTTTCGTTACTTATGGCACAACTGAGAAGTCCATGATCAAAGCTACTTGTACATTGCAGGCACTATGTAAACATTTCCAGACACCATGACTGCTGTGTATATAACTGACAACCCTACAAAGAATGCATCAGAATGTCACCTTACAGTGTCCTGTACTTAGAGCACAACTGTAAACTGTGAAACATCCAGCCACACTAAACATACAACAGAATATTTCAGTATATGGCTGATCTCATTTTATATCACCTACTCCCTTCTTGAATCACTCAGAGGATCACCTATACAGGATGTTATAGGATTTGTGTAACTATTTTTACTGGCAAACTCTAGCATGGTTGAAAGTGATACAGTGAGAGGCTAATGTTTCATGTTTGTACACCATAATCGAGTGTTATAATTTTTGAATCTAGTGCCGACCCTTATACCAAGCAAAAGTGCGTGGGAACCTCCACCACTGCCATTTTGGAAATGTATTATTTTGTAGCTGCCAGGTAACAGGAAAAGAGGAAGGCCTAAGATAAGGTTTATGGATGTGGTGAGAGAGGACATGCAGGTGGTTGGTGTGACAGAGCACGATGCAGAGGACAGGAAGAAATGGAAACAGCTGATCTGCTGTGGCGACCCCTGACGGGAGCAGCCGAAAGAAGAAGAAGAAGAAGATTATTTTGAAATGTAGGACATTTTGATTTCCTTGGGCAGTTTTACTATTCAGTTAAATTCATGCATATTTTGCAAATGGAGTTTCTGAAATTGGTCTTCTGCAACACAAAAGATGGTAAATGTTGTCCACTCTGAAAGATACAGCATAGAGAAATATGAGGACAATTCATGAACAATCCATGTTTGTAAAATAAAGGCCTCTTCTAAAAGGATGGAAAATACAAATTTGTGCTCCATGTTAGAGAACCAGAATATATTAACAGATTGCTCCTATAATAAGAATAGATCACAAATATCCTAAATCAGCGATTAATATCATCCCACTAAAACTGAATCAGATGTGCAGAAACCTAGTGATTCATAAACCTAGCTATTTTCATATTGCAAGAATTATATAACTGCTAAAGAAGTAAAGAAGCAAAAAGCATTACTGGGATAGCTAAAAATCATGAAATACATCGTATTTATGAAGAAATGGACTGTATTTTTATAGTCTGGGTTCTGTGTGATGCTGAAAATGTAAGGACATTGAAGGATTTTGCTCAGGGTAATGTTAATAACATTATTATTTAATTTAAAATGCATTATGTCAGTGTGTGCTATATTTAGTTAAGGAATGTTAATATATATGTCTCTAGTTTATTATAATGCCTGCCAAATATTAATTGATTAGTATTTAGTTTTATATTGTAGTATTAGTTAAATTGGTAACTAAGTATTAATTTAATTGTGTCTAAAATCTAATGCTGCAGCTAAATAAGTGATCTGTATCTTATAGGGGTGAAGTGTATAGTTATGTGTTCTATAAGCTTTCTAAGTCTCAGGTATCTGCAAATGATATCCATAGCTCAGCTGATTACTTTGTTTGGGTCTATAAATGGTCTTTCTGTTTATTTTAGATGTGTGTTTATTTTAGGTGTGTGATTTTGATTTTCAATAATAGATTTTAAAATAATATTTATAGATATGCCATTACCCTCAGAATGCCAGATATAGTTACACTTGCCTGCTTACTGTCTGTGATAAGATATAGTATTATTGATTTATAGGGAGTTAGTTCTAAACTGTGTACAACCATAATAATATATACCAATCCAACCTTATGCACCTGTAAGCATAACTAATTCCATGTTATGGTTTGCTAAAATATTATATATATATTGTCTTTTAGAAAGTATGATTCTTATACTCTTTTATTAACTATTCTAAGCATATTTTTGCCTTTAAATGTACATTTTAGATTTATATGTTAGTATTAAATAGTTTTTGGAGTGATATGAGGGTGTAGTTGTGAATGCTGGGTGACACTTGGACTATCAAGGTTAGTATTTATGTCTCCCTGTTGCATACCTGTAACATTTATTTTATACAAAAATGTTTAACAGTATATTTGTATCTTTTACATTTGCAAATAAAATCATATCAGGGAGATGGGTGGTTAGGCATGGGTTGTAAGGTTAGGAGCATGGATGTCAGAACATCAGTTTTGAGTACAGTTTATTTTTTATGCATTAGAAAAGGACCTATCATTATTTGGACCGTTCCTAGTGAAACTAGTATCTCTGTTGACCCTATTTTGTTTTTATTGTTATTTTTTTAACTTATAGTTAGATGATTAGGGTGAATTCTTGGAATGTAAATGGTCTTCAGGATATTAAAAAAAAAAGCTGGTTATGCACCTGATTTATCAAGACAAATCAAACATTATTTTTTTACAAGAGACCCATATGACAAATGATCAGTGGGACAATATTAAAAAAAGAAATTGGATTAGATGGATTATATCAGCAGGGAGCAGCCTTGCATCAAAAGGTGCAGCTATTTTAATTAAAAAGTCCTTCCCTGGAGAAGTGCTTGATACTAAATTTGATTCGAATGGAAGATGATGTTTATTCACTTGCTCATACCCACAAGTTAAGTCTCCGATTTTGTTTTTGAATGTGTATAGTCCATGTACAAACCAACATTTGTTCATCCAGGAAATACATAATCTGCTGCTTCCATACTACGATCATTTCTTCATTATTGGTGGTGACTGGAACGCTCTTATTGATCCATCAAATGCAGCTCGAATAAGAACAGAAAACAGCCCACCCAAATAACTGCTTCTATTCAAGATTTGATGAATAGTTTTAATTTAGTTGACCCTTTTTTAATATCTGAGATTGACAGGGAGTCTAATAAATTCACTTTCTATTCGGCCTCACATAAGGTTTGGTCTAGGATTGATTATTACCTGATCTCAGATGCTTTCTTGACTAAAATTGCTAATTTTGCTCATGAGGCCAGATCTATATCTGATCATTCGAATATATCACTTGACATTAACCCTAACCAAAAATGCAGTCATGACAGTAAGATTTTCACTTGGTCACTAAATAGTAATATTCTGAAAAAAAATGACGTTTTGCAGGAAGTTAATGAATATCTAAAACACTTAGAAGCTGAATCATTGCTTTCCAATATCCCTTTAGATATACAATGGGCAGCAGCTAAAGCTGTCATTAGAGGAATACTTATCCAAAAAGCATCTTATTGTAAAAAGAAAGAGAGTTGTTGTTGTTGGTCTTTCGGCTTTTTCCCAGTAAGGGGTCGCCACAGCGGAACTCTGGTCCACTATTGATTGGCAATAGATATTTTTACGAAACGCTGAGGTGCCAGCACAACTCCCAACCTTCAATGAAGGCACGCCCATTTATGCACACATGTCTTTCAAACGCTACCCAACCATGGGGAGGACATGCAGACTCGACACAGAAGGCACTCCCAAGCTGAGAATTGAACGGGAGAACCTCTTGCTATGAGGTAACAACACTACCGCCATAAAAAGAAAGAGAGTCTGTACATTAATAACCTCACAAAAAATTGACGCAGAACTGCAAAAAGATTTTTCCCCTGATTTGGAAATTAAACTTCACGGAATTCAGAAGGAAATATATTTCTTCCACCAACAAAACTACTCTTTGACTGAATTAAAGCTTCTATATAGATACTCAGAATGGGCTCAAACTCCATCCAAGACTCTAGCAAGACTAATAAATATCAAAGAAGGACCAAACTATATAAAGGGCATAAAGTACAAAGGGAAAATCCTGTATAAAAATAGTGACATTGTAAATTCATTTGTAGATATTTACACAGAAATCTATAATCCCAAAACTCAATTCCAAAAAGAGCAATACATAGATTTCCTCAATAAGCTTAATGTCCCAAAACTATCTTCCACACAAATTACCCAGTTAAAAGCCCCTATAACACTAAATGAAATAACTGCAGCTATTAAAAAAAACTGAAACCTAATAAGGCACCAGGCCCTGATGGATTTACAGGTGAATTTTACAAAATTTTCTGCAGTAATCTTACAAAAATCTTACTCAGCATGTATAATCGTATCATATCAGAAGGGATTACAGACAAGTATATGTATAATTCCAAAACTATTTTCATTCCAAAACCAAACTCTGACAAATCAAACCCTCTTAACTATAGGCCTATTGCCCTTATAAATGTAGATATGAAAATTTTATCTACCATTTTTGCAAATAGAATTCAGAAAGTGATGGAGTCAATTATTTCTCCAGAGCAATTGGGTTTTATAAAGCAAAGACAACTTTGTGATAATACTCTCACTTTGCATATATTATTAATGTTCCTTGAAAAGGATAATCATCCAAGATACACGTTAACGTTAGATGCAACTTAGGCCTTCGATAATATGGATCTCAACTTCTTATATGTAACAATGGAATACTTTAATTTCCCGGATATGGTCATTAATACTATTAGGATGATGTATAAAAATGCCTCTACTTCCCTTTATATAAATAAAACATTATCAGATCCTATTAAAATTACAAATAGCACCAGACAGGGGTGTCCGCTATCTCCCTATCTTTTTAACTTGTATCTTGAACCTTTTCTTATTTGGATCAAACAGATGATCTATCATCATATCCCAAAAATCTATAACATCAAAATAAAGTACTCAGCGTTTGCAGATGACCTTAACATTTACTTTGAGCTTCCTAACACAGACCGCCAGAAAATTTGAAACTCTATTGATCTCTTTTCTAAAGTTGCTAACTACAAGCTTAACCCCACCAAATCATCCTGTTTTCCTTTGAATCCTAAGAAGCATTTAGAATACTACTTCCCCCTTTCTGACATACCTCTTAAATATTCAATAAAGTATCTGGGTATAAACTTCATGCAGTCTCATCAAGAACTTATGAAAACTAATCTTTATAAAGTTTGGGATCAAATAAACAATGATCTAACCAGATGGAAAAATATTAACCTTTCACTGTTATCAAAATCTGCTATTATCAAGATGAATATTCTACCTAGAATCCTTTTCCATTTAAAATCTGTTTTACTTAATATTCCAAAAACTTCTTTCGTAAAACGGAGACCACAATTTCTGAATTCTTATGGTTCCCTAAATCAACCAGAATAGCATATAGAAAATTAACTATCCCAAAAGCTAAGGGTGGATTAAGTCTTCCAGATTTCAGTCTTTATTATCAAATAATTACCGCAAGTTGGTTAATAAAAATAGCAAGTTATGATCCGTATGATGAATCTTGGTCTCCAGTATGGGTCAAGATCTGGTATAACTATATACGTTCATTCAAAATTAATCCTTAATCTATCCCCTTTCTCACACCTGTTGGCGAATTTAACATTAAGTTTTTGCCTCTTCTAAAAAACAAAATTCTTATTTTTCATGATCTGATGAAATCCCTTAATTTGCAAAATACAATCTCCATTCTTCAACCCATACATCTGAATCCAAATTTAAAAATCAATAGTAAAATGATTGACCTATCTAACTTTACTATTATCAAGAAGGCAACAGTCTGGCATTTTTATAGTACAAAAAATGCAGCAGAGGTTAAAACTTTATTTGGGGCTCCTAATAAATATGACCCTATTTTAATACAACTCACCTCACTTATAAAACAAAAAATTCCTTAAATACAAAGTTATGGAACAAGATATTCAATTAACACAATCAAAAATCAATTAGTTCTTCCTAAAAAACAAAATGATCTCACATACTTATAAACTTGTGCCGTCTATTATACATAGTCAGTCACTTTTATTTTCCAAATACTGGGATTCAATACAGGATGAAATCTCTAGTGAATCTAAGTATGAAGCAATCAGAAATACACTAAACTTGACCCCCATCAAAAAATCAAATTTACACACAGCTAATGATAAATAATAACTCTTACTGCATCCCAGTTGTTTTACAAAAATTTGGATGTAATAAAAACTTAACATGTCCTTTCTGCACTCTCCCCCATGCTGACATAACACACATATTCTGGAGTTGTAAGACCATCTATAAACTCTGGTGCTCCCTCAGAATTCAATTAGAAAAAATGGAGTATGAGAAAACTACATTTTCTTGGCAAACTATGATCCTTAATATTGTTTCTATTCAAATCAAAGGTATTTGCCGTCATGTTCTTGTCACAGTTTGTGCTCTCCTTAAATATTTCATTACTAAAAATTGGATCAACCCCTAAGCAATTTCATGGGAAAACTTTAAGGATATGACAATAAAATATATATCAGTGCACAAAATGTGCACGAATAACAAAAAGAAAAATAATTATTTTAAAAAATATTGGGAAAATCTCTTTAATCTAATCCAGAATAAGTAAAAATCTAGCAATTTGTTTTCTTATACATTTGCATTCCAAGCTGGATCCTTTTGTAATAATGCAGACATTACACTTTACTAATTGTCTTATGTTATTTTATTCGGAGAGGTCCTCTGACATCCATGATGTAAATATATTGTAAATATGGTGTAAATAGGTTTTTAGGACATGTATAGTTTACTTTAGGTGGTATACCCCCAAAATAGTTAATAGTTTATACTTTATATAATAGTATGTTATCTGATTATAGTTATCCTCCTCTTGGGAGGCCTGATTTCTATTTGTATTACATTTTTCTGGGGCACCCTAGTGAATGTTTTACCCATTCAGGAGTAAGGTACTTGTTACAATAACTGCTTGTCTATAAATCAAAACTTGTTGTTAATTGTTTGTATTAATTTAGAATGTACTTTACTTTCTTTTTCTTGGTTTGATGTACCTTACAAGTTCCTTATCTTATATTTATTTTCATTTCTTTTTTGTAAAATTTTTAAAACTAATAAAAATATTTTTGGAAAAAAAAGAAGAATTGTATAACTGCTATTAGCTTATTTATTGAGGATACATGCTGAGTTCTGGAATATAATGTTGAGGGCATGTGGTACTGTAAAACACTGTCCACAGGATTTGTCAGAACATTTTATCATGAACAGAGTATTTGATATTGCCAGACCCCATGCACAGTACAAAAATGCACCTCTGCATGACATAGTGTATCACTGGACTTATTTTATAAGGAACCAGACTGGGGCTTAGTTACAGAGTAAGAGGGGATATCTGCAGACTTATTGCTGGCTGCACACTAGACCTTGGCAGAGTAGGCCTTTGACATTTCTTGTTTTAATTTAGTTTAGCTAGCTGCTGTGAATGTTTGATTCTATGTGGTTAAAACCAATGGAATATTCAAAGAATGTGTTTTGGAACATTTGTACAATGTTAAGAAAGAAATGTTAACAGATGTCTTAGCAAAGCTAGTTGAATGGTGTTGAACATGCATTTATGTTCATAACTAAGTTCGAGAGAAGATGATATTAATGCCACTGAGAAGGCTGAATGTCAATGAATTATTGAATTAGGTGGGGTGGAATGATGCACTGTCTTTAAAACCAGTCCTTACATCATGTAATTTGTTTCACTGATCATGTCATTTTATTTGATTGCTATTTATAGGTTTGTGGGAATCTGTTGTGTTGTTTGGTTTGAAGAAGCATTCTGTAGCATGGAAGTACTTAACCTTTTGTTAATGAAGTATGTTTTTATTACAGCCATTGGTCAGTGGTCATTCGGCTTTTGCTTTTTATATATTTCTTCTTTTAGTGACACTATTATATTTAATCACAATCTTCCAAATTCTTCTTGCAACAGGTGAAAAATCCCCCTTAGACCTGGTGTGACCTCTTCAAGTATCTATCAGTGATGAAAAGGCTCAAGATTTGATACCAACAATGGCACCAATTCAAAAAGTAATAAACTTCTGTTATAAAATAATGTTTGCTTCCCTCCCAGGCTCATACTTATTTGCAAAACAGTGTATCTTGCCATTTTTTATACAAGTCCAGTTAGTGTTTTTGGTTGTTTCACTTTATCATTTTCAATAATAGTACAATATCTTCTGCATGTACTTCATGCTCTATCTTTCCCCATTTATTTTATTTTATTTTATTTTTTTGTGATTCTGAAGCTATTGTGCATTTTACTTCTTCTAAGACTTTCACACTTTCTCATTTTTTTCTTCACTTGCACTATCTTCCTTTATATGTTTCCACAGAACCATTTTGGTTAATCTGCTTTTCCGTGATGATATTTCTGAGAGGATACTTACAAATACAATTGTGGAGATGGTGTCCAAATTCATCAGTTAGACATTTACCCTCAAGACATTGAAGTTTTTCTTGCTTATACTCAGGAAGGCAAAGATATGGGGAGTGGGGTGAAAACATCAGACATGTGAGGAACAAAAAGAAGAAAGCACTGGCTATTGTCAGGAAAGCAAGCACTCATCAGAAGAACAAGCTATCTCTACTGTAGTGGAAAGGGATAGCTTTTCAACTACATAATTCAAGATAACAGAGGAATAAGACATCTTACTGAGTTGTAATGCTAAAATGACATATGAAAGGAGGCGGAAAAATTAAGCTACTTGTCATATCAGGCTTTCCAAACGAGTTCTGTACTTCAGTAAGGTTACACCCATAGTGACTTTTTAGGCAGTGTTAAACTGCTAAATAGGATAGGGCAAGTGGGGAATGACCACATGGTGGTGTATGGCAGGAACTGTTTCTCTAGAATACTGACATTGCATGGTGCTGAGGGATGTCGGATCTTGGCTTAGCCAATGACAACTTTATTATTTATTTATTTATTTTTTTTTTCTTATTTTGAAGACTGTGACTTTTTGCTGGAATTTCAGTGTTTCTTTTTCTTTTGAAAAGAAGAGAAGTACAATGAAAATTATAAATCCTGGGATACGGATTTTCTTATTTAAAAATGTTATGTTGTGTGTACTCACAGCATTTATACTCAACTCCATGGAGTCTATGTAGATGCATATTTTTTTTTCCAAAGCAGCATCTTAAGTTATAAAATGAACACAAATGTAATTCCTAAATGGTGAGCTTCATAGATATCCACTGCAGACATATAAGTTTAAAAATGCTAAACAACTAAAATATGTATGAAATAAGGTTTTGGTAACAAAACCAGTAGATGGATATTTGATTTCAAAATTTCCTAATAGGTGAAAATAAAATGTAATTACTCATGCACATGATGGCCTTGATTATTCAACTTATACTTCTTGGAAATCTAAACATGGAGATTGGAGCAAATGACATCAGAAGTAAATGATGACATCATTCAGCCCTTGGGCATTATTTCTAACTTTACCATCAAAAGAATGTTTCTGATTTATACTACATTCCACTGCTGTATGGTACAATGGACAAAAGGACAGCTATCTTCACAGATGTTTTAGAACTGTGCTGCCACTTGTGGATTAATGTTTAAAAGGTTGCACTCCCTGCCTCAAATTTTACTTTACTTCCTGATCAGCCAGCACGCATTCAGTGCTAAGAACAAAACCGCTATATTGATATATATATCTAAGTATGTGCACTTATTTGTGGCTGCATTCTGCAGAGACACAGGGCCATGATTGTGACCCAGGAGACCATGGTTTAGTTCACAGTTAGTTGCAGCTCCAGCACTGGAGGAACCATGAAGGGAAGGAGAGCAGTGAAGGGGTATGACCTGCTCACCACTCCTGGGGAAAGGATAGGATTGTGGGTGCTTGAAATGCACATAACTACAGCTTTATTCCATCGAATATTACCTACTCAGGGGCAATCTCTGCCTAACATACAAAGCTATGCCAAACCTAGAGCTGTTGGACATGCTCCACTTAAAAAAATCCCAATCCCTCTGAGCTACATGCTCTAGGGACCTAAACCTTGTCACCACGATAAACAGAACATGCTGGAGGGATAGATTCCTGTCCCAGAGACTTCCCATACTCTGGAACAGACTACCTATCTATGTCAAACAGAGCTCCTCATTAGCACTCTTCAAGAAAAATCTTGATGATTGGATGGGAAATAGGAAATTCACCCTGGGGATCACTTCTGTGGCTCTGCTCGACAGGGGCACAGGAAAATAATTTTCTTGGGTGGCGAAAGCCAGGGTACATTTTTTGGCTAGGCTTATATAGGCCCTAGAGCCAATAGCCTAGTACCTACCTATGAACCTATGAACCTATAAAAGTGGCAAGATTTCTCCAGTAAAGGATAGAGAAACTGCTTTCTGTGCATCAAGAATCGTGGATGAGCCTGTTTGCTGCCAGCATACTATGCAGAAGTGAAACACAGTTCACTGCAAACAGCTAATTTTACTTGCATAGCTTAGCAGGATGCATGGCTTTAAAAGAGAAAAATGTTTCAAACACCTCTAATCTATGCCTGAATGATGACCTCTCTTGGTTGACTCTCACTATCAGTGAAATGGACCTGAATGGATAAGTAGGCTTGGAGGGGGCTGATTATGAACAAGAAAATGGGGCTAAGAAAAAAAAAAAAAAACATTTTTGGTGATATTTTACAAGTGCATTTTGCAAACTAAAAGTTTGAAGTTTTCTTGTATTATAAAATGGCTGGTAACCAATAAACTAGATGATGCATATCAGTCAAGGCAATTTTTCACTCTTTCATGGTGCTGTTGGAGACTGAAAATATGAGGTAGTCATTCAAAATTTGCATCATAATAGAGATCAACTGCACTTTTGCTGAAAAAGATTGTCTGCTTAAGATACCTTTTTACTGCGTACTGGAGCATATCATGAGTACTTATGTGGTAGAAAACATCCTACTATAGTGTGGTAATAATTCATTGATGCAATGCAGCTGTCTGAAGTATGCTGTGATTTCATACCCCATAAACAGGAACCATCTGCGACATATAGCAGTATACAGTATTACTACTTTGAGGCTGTGAGACCGTCATATGTGTACTGCATCAATTTCTGCTATGCAGCTGAAATAGAGGTATTATAGTCTCTTTCTACATGTAAGTGTGGTGTTACTATACTCTGTGCAAGGACTCCCTATCATCCATGCCACATTTCTAAGCAGCAAGAGTTTTACTTGGAACTCTCAGTCATTCAAGTCTGCACATTGTAAAAGATTTTCCCCTCTGTGTGTGTGTAAGATACTAAAATATTTTACCAAATATCATGATGTACTTGATATGTGTTATATTCCATACCATTGTCAAAATTATTTTTATTATTACTATTATCATATTTTATAGCATCTTGTTAGCACCCACATTGGAAGTATATTGTAGTCATTAGAACAGCGCTAGCTATATCATGCAGGAAAAAGCTGATATATTCTGTAAAATGAAACTGAGAAAAGCATCATGAAAGAAATATAGTGCACGTGGTATTTGAAATAAATGAGGTGTTTCATAATAGGAGTCTTTTGGGAATTATTTCCTGTTATCCTGTTTTGGTCCCCTTCCTCATCTGTACACTTAAGCCAGTTCCCCATTTCTTTTGCTGGGTATACCAGCTGCTCCAGTACATCCTCGGAATATTACTGATTCTTTTTTGCTGGGGTCAGCATGGTTCGTAAGGGAAACTTGGGGGACTGGTGGTGTCATTCAATCAGCCCAGGCTTTTTCTCATATGAACTACTCGTGTTTCCCTCCCCTTGATGCCTGTGGTTACACCCAAGGGGTGGGAATGCAATGGGGATATTGCAGTGCATGGCTACTGCCTCAGCAGCAGATCTGCCATGTCCACCCTCCGCCTTCTCTTTGGTCCATGCATACTATCACCTGACATATCTGGCCTCTTCAAAGGATCATTGCAGAAAACACCCATGACACTGTCTTCCCCTCCACGATGGTACTGCTCATCCCTGCCTGCTACTCTGTTAGTCATAAGGACCACTAATCAAACTCTGGTCAGCTGGTCTGTAATGAAGGCATTATCCCTCTATGTTATCGAAGTGGCCATGCTCCTATTGTCCTTAAATCTTTAATTGTTCTAAATAGCTTTTATATATAATAAAATATTAAAAAATGTGAAATCAGGTCAGAAACTTGGATTTGTGAAGTGTGCATATGAGAGTGTGCGTGCGCATGTGTACGTGTGTGTGTGTGTGTGTGTGTGTGTGTGTGTGTGTGTGTGTGTGTGTGTGCCCAGAGGTATATTAAGGGAAGTCAGTGTGGTGAAAATGTGTCTCTTATGATGCCAATATAGTGCACCACATAGGGCTTAAGAAGGAAAGAGTACCGCACATCCCATTGGGAGAAGCAGCAGAGACTTCACCACCAGGCAGGGTTAGTTGTATACAGACAGCAGCATGGCACTGCAGATGAACCCACCAAGAGCATCAAATGACTACATGGTCAGAATAGCTGTTGTAGCAATCACTGTGGTTGTACAGGCCTCTAAAAAACAAATAGAATTGGCATGTAATTTGA
>NC_056746.1:61453776-61476276 GCF_019279795.1 Protopterus annectens
CTTTTTTTTTTAATAACAATACCACACTTTGCAAAGCTTATAGATGTGAAGTATTGACGAAATATCTATCAATTAATTAATTGTTTTTAAAACTATAAATACATGGATAAATCCTTATGCTGTGGATGAAATGTGCATCCGTTAGATTAGCTAATGCATTTTCTGACATTGAGCTGTGAAGTTGATTTATTATATCATCACTGGGGTTTGTTCAGATAACAGCGTGTTGCTCTTTGTTTGCTTAGCTTTTCTGAGGCATACCTGTACTGATGCCAGTGTTGTTAGGAAACTTGCACTTGAGAATAATCCCCAGTATGTAATGGATCCCCCACTCCCCAACCCCATAGTAGCACTGGTTCCATTAAAGTATTTACATTAAGAGTAATCCCTAATATTTGAGGTTTAGTGTTTCCCAGCCATTACCCGATCTCCATGCTGATGCTGGTGATATTATGACATTTATGATGAATGTACCTCTGTTGTGTAGAAGCTCCCTCCATCCCCCTGATCCCTGTACCATATCACGGAAAGTAGTTGAACATGGCCTTTTGGGCATGTTCTATACCACAACATGCTTGAAATGGCCAGGGTGATCTACATGACCATTCAGTTTCATGCATCACTCAGCACATAGACATCTTCCTGAAGGAGGTTCTGGGCATGAGAGCACATGACTAATTAGCACATTCCTCTACTGCGGACTGCCTTATCAGCATTCAACACGAAAGCAGGGCCAACCCTACATTATGCAGCAAATCCTTGTGCTTAGGCACAGTGTGCTACCATGTTAAGGAGAGTGCTGAGTAGCAAAAAGATACTGCCAGTTGCACATGGAGGTATACACATTGTGGTAAATTCCCAAATACCCTCCCACACCGTTTGAAGTGTACTAAAATCTTATTAATCTTTTTCTAGTCATTTTTTTGCACAAATGTTTAATTTTTCTAAGACATGCACACTACTGAAATTATACTATATTTAATATAATATATAGTTTCCTTCTGAAATTAACATTCAAATATCATTGTAATGGTTGAATCAACTGCACATTTGGAGGTATCATATATTTAAAACATTCATTGTGTTATATGGTTTACATAATTAATGTATTATTTACTTTTTTACTGCATTTTTGACTGATTAGTTTCAAGAAAATAAGTTCTTTCTATAGGGAAGGAGATATAAGGTGCTATTTGTTTTTGTAGATTAGAAAACTAATTATATTATGGGATATAAAAATTATATGTTATTGAATGTATACTATTATTTTTACATCCTGTCACATAATTATTATTAATTAACCTGATTAATTTTGTGATTTATGCTTTTATCAATGGATTTTCCTTGATTAACAATTTTCACCATGTAACATGGTGAAACACAAGAGCCCCCTTTTCCTTGAATAGCAGTTGACCTATAAGAAAAAAAATAAAAGGTGACCGACTTGTCATGGAATGTTTATTAAGAATAAGGCGAAATCATAATGTGGATGCATTTAAGAGTCTGCAGTCACATCCACAAGTGTTTCTGCAAGAATAAAGGTGTTCATTAAAGATTTTTCAAATACTGGCTGTTTGCTTTTTTTTGTTACATTCAAAAAGACTAATTTATTTTATTTTATTTTTTATTTATTTTACATTTGTTGACCAGGATAGTCCGACTGGATGCATGTCCATTTTCAGCGGAGGCCCGGGGAGAAAAGCTCCAAGGGTAAGCAGATACAGCATTGCATAATACCAGCATTACATATTACAAACAGACTATTTACAGAGATTACATAAGTAAGCAAGTTAAACAATTTCCACAGGTTGTAGTTAATCCTGAGCGCAAGTCAGGATTAAATTAAATTACACAGTAAACTGGTTAACAGATTTTTTTACACATTCTAGAGAGAGTTAGCCAAGCTTGATACATTGACATAGCCAGTTATGTATTTCATGATTATATGTTCCAATCTTTTACAAAGGAGGCCAGTAATGTTAATTGGTCTACAGTTTAGCTCAAACTTCTCACTTCTGTGATCCCCAATAACTTTAAGTCAGCAAGTCCTCCTGTGTTTTGACTCAGAACAAGTAATAAAAGCCTTCTCCAAAACAAAGAAGTACTACATTTTTGGTTCTAGAAAAAAAAACAGTTATTTTCCTTGTTAATGTAACACACTGTCTTATACACTCACTTGCAAACCTATTTAACCTCAGCCATACTTCAGGTTATGTACCTGAAGTTTATGGCACAGCGTTTGTGACCCCACCATCAACACTGTGGCCTAACTACTGATCCTGGGAACTGTAGACCAATTAATCTTACTGGCCTCCTTTGTAAAAGATTGGAACATAAAATCATGAAATACATAAATAATGATATTGGACAGTTAAAGTCCCTTGACCCAAACCTTTCTGACATTATGAAGGGCGGTAACTGCTACACAGCCTTGTTGACTTTTACAAAAGAATAACAGAAGCATTTTACAAAGATAGACACTGCCTACTTAAACCCAGCAAAGGCTTTTCATAGTATTCTACTCTATAACAATGAATAAGGTGACCCAGCCAGACACAACCCAATTAATCAGGTTCAGTGGCAAACATTTTTCAAAAATACTTATCATAAACTGAGTTCCCATGACTCCATTCTTAAAGCACTGCTCTTTGACATAAACTTCATTGACATCAAAGCTAACTTCAAGAGTATCTAATACACCAAATCTAACTGATAACGATAAACTAGGTGCTATATCAAATCTCAGGTGACACTCATATACTCCAAGAAGCACTACTCATGCAAGTTCATGGTGTTAGGATCATGGACTAAGGCTTAACTCAAAAAGATATACTCTTTTGGAAACAAGAACAATCCTGCACCTACAACATTAATGACTCTCCACTAAATCTAATGCTATTATTTCTCTGCTTCAACCACCATGAATCAGCTGTCATTCAGAATTATATCTAATTAGCAAAACTAATTAATAAATGCATATTTTCCAGGTCCAAAGAACTTATTGCTTTGGTCTACTTCTACTTTATTAGGTCTTTATTAGTATATGATGCCCTGACATAGATTAATTTTATCCCTTTTTTGCCGTATTGTGTAAGTTCAGAATTGGTAAATATAAATAAAAGGCACCGCCCTCAGGATGGCTTGCTAAAACAATTATTTGATTTTTTGTTTACTTTGTTTTGTTTTCCAAGTTTTAAAATTTTGTTTGAGGGGGTTGAAAATTCTGTTACTAGTAATGTGTTACGCAGAAATAGTATTTTTAACCCCAAGCTAGCAATGCCTTTGTTAATGTTTGAGAAGATTTGTGAGTGGAATTTTAGGACCTTGACCCAAAATTCAAATAGAGAATTAAATGTTTATAATTTGAGTGGGTGTGAAAGAAAGTTGCTTAAGGAGCTTATTGCTGATAAAGAAATACGAGTCATGAAACCAGACAAGGGTAGGGGGATGGTAATTATGTCTAGGAGGGATTATCTGGACACAATGTTTAAACATGTATTTGATGACGAACAAACTTCTTTAAATTTTATTAAATATTTCTTATAATAAAATTAGAATGCTTTTGAAGGACATGTTTGACCAGGGAGAAATTTATTTTGAGAATTATGAATATTTACAACTTAAATTTCCCCTTATACCGACTTTGTTTGGCATCCCTAAAATACACAAGTGTTTAACTGACCCCCCCAGTGCGACCAATAGTGAGTGGTAGAACTTCTATCACACACCCTATGGACGTATTTATTGATCAGAAACTTAAATCCCTTGTCTATGCAGAAACCTACATTATGAGGGATTCATGGGACTTTTTACACAAACTAAGAAAGGAATGTTATAGTCAGGAGTTAGCTTTTGTTACTATTGACGTGGTCAATTTATTTAACGTAATCCCTCAAGATAAGGGATTGGAAATGTCTCATGAATTCTTAAGGGAATCAAGGGGTTTTAGCAGCAATTAAATAAATGTACTACTAGAGATGGTCTTAAAATAATTTTGTTTTCATTGATGGACAGTTTTTCCATCAGAAGAAGGGCATAGTGATGGGTGTGAGCTGTGCCCCTGTATTTGCTAATATTGTCCTTTTGGAATGGGAGAAGCACTTCTTGTTTAACAAAAGCGATGTAATAGGCTAGCACTTTTATGCGAGATATTTGGATGATGTTTTTATAGCATGGGATTTAAGTGAGACGGAAACTAGAAATTTTCTTGACTTTTTACATTCAACTACTTTTTGTAAATTTCACTTATACATACAGCAAGAAATTAGTTATGTAGATGTATTGGTCTCCAAAGATGAGACAAAGAAAGCTATATGAAGTGACATTTATAGGAAAAGGACCTACTCTAACAGCCTTTTACATTACGACAGTTGTCACCCAGCTCATCAGAAAAGAGGTATCATAAAGAGACAATTTATTAGGCTGGCTCGTATGATAACAGATGATAAGTTTTGACCACGAGTTTATTAAGTTAACTAATATGTTTTTGGCTAGGAACTATCCTGTGACCATTATTGAGAAAATACAGGGGGAAATATCAGCGAAAAGATATAACGGGGATAATTAAGCTAATTATGTATGAAATAGAACCAACTAATGTAAGACAGAGTAATAATAACAGTAACACTCTTTCTTGTCCCTTTATTACCACCTACACCCATGATTATCCTGCAGGTAAACAGATTATTATTAACAACTGATCTTTTTTTCAAAGCTTTGAAGGGATGAAAGAAATTTTGGGGGAGCGACCAAGGTTTGTCACTAGATGTGCTGGGTGTATAAAAAGCATGTTGGAAGCTAAAGTCAAAGATATTGACAACTTTAGTCAAAAAAGTGTGGTACTTTTAAGTGTAGAAGCTGCACTCAGTGTTCTTTTTTGTTAGAAACAAATGAAGTTAAGGTCAACAACATGACTATTAAAAGTACTTTTCATTTCAGTTGTAAAACAGTGGGCGTTATTTATTTAGCTTTATGTCAGAAATGCCCAAGTTTTTACATGGGTAAAACTGTCTGTCAATTTAGTGAAAGAATATATGAACATCTAAATGACATAAAAAAAATATTAATTCTCTTTATTGCCATTTGATGAATTTCCCTGATCATGAATTTTTATTTTTTGGTTTAGATACAGTTCATAAGCAATACCTGGGGGACCTTGTGGTGACCTGATTGAATATAAGGAGTTGGTTTGGCAACTAAAGTTGAACACCATGGTTTCGCCTGGTTTGAATGAGTCCATCTCAATAGCTAGTGTATTAAGGTTAAGGTCCTATTATGTTTAATGGAATTTTTTATCACTACAGAATTTTTATCACTATATTTTTCACATTGTGCTTGTTACATAATATTTAATATGTGAATATAGTTATATGTAACTTATATAAATATTATTTTTAGTTAGGTAATGATTCTTTTTTATCTTCTTGAACAAATAATGGATGATTTTTTTAAGGATTTTAATTAATTAATTAGGTCAGGAGATTAAATGTTTAATTAGTGGTTTTATGAATTCTGATGAAGTTATGTTACAGACTTATGAAGGCTCTCAATCTTGTTGGTTAACAAAGTGATTTTTGTGGGACTTCTCTCTTCTCACCTGCCTTACAGAGGGCTTGTCTTTTTTGTTGGTTACTAGTTTGCTGTGTTGTTTTCTAAGTTCCAGAAAAAAGTACATACAACAACCAAAACTACGAACCAAAAGGGTAAGTTCCACAAAAGTATCCGAGATGGAAAGCTCAAACAGTATGATAATCCACTCGATAAGTGCATTTAAGTATGGCTGGTAAATCCACAAAGCGTTTAAGTATGGCTTTGTGTGTAATTAAAGAACTTCAACTACTGGAAGAGTCTTGTGGATTTACCAGCCATACTTAAACGCACTTATCGAGTGGATTATCATACTGTTTGAGCTTTCCATCTCGGATACTTTTGTGGAACTTACCCTTTTGGTTCGTAGTTTTGTTTTCTAAGTTGCCTGTTTTGGAATAGTTTAGTTCAATGAAACAGACTGCAATTGGTATTCATTTGGTAGTCATCTGTGCTAGCATGTCTGGCTAAAATGTACATAATTTCAGATTAACCTGTGTAATATACTCCAGCATGACTACCTATGGTATTGTAAATAGGTTTTTGTATGTTGACTATTAGTTTGTACAGGATGTTTAAAGAGTTGAACAGTGTTCTTTTACATTTCTAACTGCGCATGTTTATCCAGGAGATTTTAAATGCAGACTGTCTCAGAGTCAGCTGAACTACAGATGATGTCATGGGAATATTTCCAGTTCCTCTGTGTTTACTTTCAGAGACTGAAAGACAAGAAGAAACTTTAATAAATAGCCGTCTGTTGATTTTCAAACAGTGAAATGAAAATAAGAACTGGGACAGTTGAAAGAGACTGCTGGTAACAGTTGAAGTCAGTCATAATTGTTGTTCAATTTAATTCAGTTCACAGTTGTACTGAGCAGTTGATACTCAAAGGACTGACCAAGATCTGTCAGCCTGC
Source organism: Protopterus annectens (assembly GCF_019279795.1). NCBI lineage: Eukaryota > Metazoa > Chordata > Ceratodontiformes > Protopteridae > Protopterus > Protopterus annectens. The sequence continues at coordinate 61,460,279 of NC_056746.1, forward strand.
CTTTGCTCTGCTGTGATATTTACTTTAGATCAGGGACAGTGTTCTTCAGTCTGATAGGAAATTATAGCTAAATTAGTCAAGAGTTTTTCTGAATGTTGGATTTTTATCTTTCAGTATTAATTAAATTTTTCTGGTGATTGAATTCTGTTTACTGAAATTATTATTTTATATTTTTAATCATTTTGCTCATTATTAAATATTTTTATTATCTTACATTATGGCTGATCAATCAGTGTAGTCTTCAGTGATTTGAGAGTGCTTATACCCGCTTTGAGAATTCCCAGGCCACTCCGAAAGCCAGGCTGCTTTAGGTCATTTGTTGCCATTAGTTTTAATATCTAATTTTAATAACTGGACACCTCTTTGAAAGGGAATGTAGATGTTCTAGTTGGTGGCAATTTTTTACAGTATCATTTGAGGGAAGGGACACAGCTGGAAATTTGTGTCAGGCTTTCTCAGAAGTGTTTGGATATGTGTGATTCAATTTAATTAAATGTGAGTGTATCAGAGGTCTTAAACTGGGACACATCGCTCTGGAGTGTGTATTGAGTTATATTAGGGGTAGACAGAAGTATACAGTGCAGTCCCAGGTTATAGAGCCTGTTCCTATTGTGCTCTTTGGGGAAATTGTGAGATATTACTCCTGTTTAAGTGAGGGTCTCACAATGGAGTCAGTACTGAGGATAGAAGTAATTGACCCAGGATAGTGGGGAATGTGACATTATTGATGGCTGTTCAGTGGGATATTAACCAGATGTGACATTCATCATGCACCAACAGATACACACACACACACACACACACACACACACACACACACACACACACACACACATAAATAAATAGATATAGATATGTTTGAGTGTGGTATATGTGTGTTTGTGTGGATATATAAATATAGTAGGTATGTATATGCATGTTTGAGATGCACTACATCAAAAAACATACCAAAAGATCATCATCAGCATAAAAAAAACACTTTTTGAGGGGAGGGGCTCACTGCAACCTCAATGGTAGGAAGAGGGTTGCATAACTGAGAGGGGAAAGGAAAATACCCTTTCCTTACTGTTCTCTGCTCTAGCCCTAAGTTACATAAGAGAAGCCCAGTGAAAGGGAATACATATATCTGTATGCATGTGTTTATATTTACATATGTGCATAAATATATATAAATACATAGAGAGATAGTGTTATAGAATTTTATATCTATCTGTTTATCTGTCTATATATATTATCATAAAACAGTATCAAAATGATCCAACATTTCAAATTATGAAGGCCACTTATTTTCAGTGTGCTTTGCTAAATGTGAAGCATGTAAAATCCTGAGTGCTGGATCCTTTGTGTGTGTCCCTTTACCTTTTTGTATCCGTGTCCAATGGTGGAATTTGTGTATCAGTTAGGTATTTATATGGAAATATGATATGGCTGAGGTTTATTCTTTTCAAATGCATTTTGTTCAAATGCAAGTTATCAAATGAAATGTGTATTAAAAGAGTGTAAGGCATATTGCCATTTTTCAGAGATCAATGAATTCTGGAGATGGGGAATGCCTCATTTTCTTCATTATTATGCAAACTAAGAGTTGGTATATTTAAGAAAGCAGTGTTGTAGGGAACACGGGGTGTTTGTTCTCTTCAAAAAACACAATAAGATGTGTGTGTGTGTGTGTGTGTGTGTGTGTGTGTGTGTGTGTGTGTGTGTGTGTATGTGTGTGTGTGTGTGTGTGAGCATCTTTTCCATTTTTTTTAGTTTTATTCAATAAAATTGATTTTAGAATTTTTGCAATACACACACACACACACATATGCATATATATATATAAACATTTAATTTCAGCTATGAAAAATCAACCTCATAAGGTCAAAAACACCAGTGTTGACATGCCAGTACACATGTACCAAGAAACAGCCTCAGATCATGAAATACCTAATTTAAAAATTAAATAAATAAATACATTACATTTAAACAGAGTTAGGAATGGGCTTTGCTACCCATGGATGGGAGGCCTGATCCAGAAAAGGGATAATGTTTGGGACATATACCTTCCCTCCAAAATGTCCTGTTTATCTCTCAGATGGGGTTTAGGTCTTCAGAAAGGGTGTAGCTGATGCTTTTTGTTTAGCAGATGTGAATTGACCCCTTCAGTATGTGATCAGAGATGTTTATAGGCTACCCATAGAACACCACACAGCTGTATGTAGGAGACCATGTACAGGGATAGGGTTTTGAGATTGTCTCCATAGAACTTGTTGTTTACCCCCTCTATTCTTTTTTTGTGAGGAACCTCTGTGACCTCTCCAAGTGTTTCAGGTGTCTGGTTAGGTGAATGCTGGAGGGTGTACTGTACTACGTGACTGGGATGAGAGTTGGGTACAGCAGAACAGTGTTTCAGGTGTCTGGTTAGGTGAATGCTGGAGGGTGTACTGCACTACGTGACTGGGATGAGAGTTGGGTACAGCAGAACAGTGTTTCAGGTGTCTGGTTAGGTGAATGCTGGAGGGTGTACTGTACTACGTGACTGGGATGAGAGTTGGGTACAGCAGAACAGTGTTTCAGGTGTCTGGTTAGGTGAATGCTGGAGGGTGCACTGTACTACGTGACTGGGATGAGAGTTGGGTACAGCAGAACAGTGTTTCAGGTGTCTGGTAAGGTGAATGCTGGAGGGTGTACTGTACTACGTGACTGGGATGAGAGTTGGGTACAGCAGAACAATAACCTCCTTGAACCTGGATTCCATGCTTTTACTTATAAATTGTTCAGCACATAATGATTTTCTCATCACAGTAAATACAAATTGGTCAAAGGTCAGGTTACTGTCAATGTGCATTCCCGAATCTCTAACCAGTGGGTCTACTTTTAGGGGTGCATTACCAGTGTCATCATTTCTATAGATGTCCATCTTTCCAGTGGGTGCTATTATGCATTTGTCACAATAAGTTTGAGTCCATTTACCTAGCACCAGTTGTTTGCATGCATCATACCCTCTTGCAGAGTATCTGTGTCTTTAGGGGATTAAATGGCCATGCTTAATTTGCTGCCATATGCAATTTTGGTCAGCCAGAGGCCTTAGATGCTTGCCTTGGCTTCAGAGATGTAAATGCTAAAAAGAAAGTCCTCAGCAATGATCCCTTTGTGGAGGTGGAGTCCCTTATCCTGACTCCTTGTGTCCTTTCAGTGAGTAGGGTGATTATCTAGATGGTGACAAATGGATTTATACCTAAAGTAAGGTTATCTACAATATCTGAGTGATGTATTGTGCAGAATACCTTGATCACGTCAAGGTAGACATAGTGCACTGCTTTGCCCTCATCTGTAGCTTTAATTACCTTCTCAAACAAATAACTTGATTAAGTAGGCATGACATCCCTTTGACACAACTGAACTCTGTAGGGGGAAGAGTCTAGATTTCTTATGTCATCATTTACTAGATCCATGATAATTCTTTACATGGCCTTCAGACTGGTCATACTTATAGCTCTATAGATCCCAAGGTTCATGGAAGGTCTCTTCTTGTGCAGATGGCTAACTGCTTTAGTACTCCATTCATTTGACATGAAGCCTGACTGGAGGCTATGATTAAATAGAGATCTTATTGGGACTGACAGGTCATGTTTCATGATATTCATGAGTCATCCAGGGATATTATCAGGGTCCATTGAAGCAGTGTCCTGTCTTTAGCCAGCTCAGTGAGGACCCCCCTCACTAGAAATACATGGTGGAGAAATGATCAGTGGGGGGGACCAAAACAGGAGGTAAATTAATCAGCCAGCAGATTTAAGTCTAAATCTTAACCTAAAACTCCTGTACTACTTCTTAAACCTAAATCCTCTTTCCCTCTCTCTAAGCACAAAGTCCCCCTCCCATTTCCAAAGACTAAAATAACCTTCCCACTCCTTTCCCACAACCACTTGCCCTATCTCATGTTCGAGTTCAGGCATCTGCAGCAGCCCTTCTGAGTTAAAAGGCACTCCACTCCCTACCGTCAAGTGGTTTTAAAGTGATTGCAACTTGAGCGTTGGTAGTGATCCCTTTGATATCATGACATTTCCTCCAATGTATATCCATATAACTGCACAATCTTCAATTATAAGAAGATGCCTTCAGTGAATTGGTGTGGTTTATGAAACAAGTCTATTTTTTTTTTACCTGTTCAATCAGCTCATTCTTAAAAATGATTTATGACTGAATGGAATGAGAATAAATTAGCTTCTAGTGTGACTTTTGTTAAATATGTATTACATTTTTATGGAACAGAAACATTTAAGTTAGACATAACACATGCCGGGAATCAATTATGAGAAGGAACCATAAAGAATCATGTAGCTATACACAAGAAAAGTGATTTTACAGAAAATTCATGAGTGTTAATGTTTAAGTAAATATACAAAAAATGGATATTGACTGTGTCTTGCATTCTCTTAAATTCACAGTGATTTTAGAAAAAATATATACATTTTATTATGTATCTGTAATAAATTAGCTGGTTTGCTGTGGTATGTAGTGCAGACCTACGTTTGCTTCAAATATTCTAAATCAGGTAGTGTTTGCACTGTCTTATAAAGTCAGTGAGATGGAAAGCTGCCACCGCACTGCAGATAGTAAGTATACTAGCAGAACAGTCATCTTGGTTAAAAGTACAGAGATACAATTGACAGCATGCTGAATGATGAATAGAAAAGAAATGATGAGGCTGGCAAACTATACTCAGAGATTTTCCTTTCCGAAACAGGATTCAGGTTGACGACTTACACAGAAACACAGTTCTCAAAACTCTGCAGAACTATTTGTCACAGACTCCTTGTTGGCAATACTGCTTTTGACAGCTGCACTTTTTTAAAAATGAGATGTAAAAGCTTCACTTAGTTCTCTTTTTTTTTCTTTTTTTTTTTTTGCTGGTTTTACTTTGCTTAAATATTGTCTTGCTATAGACTGAAAATAAAACCAAATAAAGTCACACTGAGATCATTCTTGCCAAATTGGCTATATTCTTTTGAAACAAAGTTTCTAAGCCTGCCATGTCTGTCTTGAGAACAGTATATATTATTGAAATGTTTAGGTTTTATATGACACTAAAACTGAAGTGTAGTCATGTGACAATCAAGCTATTTTGCCCTTATTGGAGTTTATATAAAACTGAAGAGTAAACTTTATGTATATAAATGTAAGCACACATAAACACATGTATATATACACACAAACCTTGTCATATGTGTAGTTATTAGGAACTTCATTCATATGTCTTGTTTTGCTTATAGAATGTATATATTTAATTCGGAACCACAGTGAAATATAATATTCCATCTCCAATTTATAATTACAGCATATATTTGATTATTTTCTCTTTTGCACTTAGTTTAGCATATTTACCTTCTAAATACAGAGATTGAAATGAACCTAAACTTCGACAATGGGAATTTCAAACTAAATTTATTTTCATCGTGAAACTATAAAGCGAGATTCCTCAGTGTAAGTCTGCCCTGATTCCGAAAGACCTGTTCTCAATGTAAGTGACTTACCTAAGTATATACTTAATTTTACATCCAAATGCAATTTATAGTGTACAGCAGGGAACATAAAGGTGTACTGCTGATTTTTTTCTTACTTACCAAAAAAGGACAGTAAATAATATATATGAGAAAAAAAAAGATACAAAGTGTCCATGAGCAAATCTATGCATTCAAGATTGGTAAACATAAACATCAAAGCAGCTGTTTTGAAACATTTCTTCAAAATTGACAGATGTGGGCTTATTTCAATCAAACCACAGAAATGAAAGTGGAAGGAAGTGTGACTCTACTACGAGCAGTTGTACTTCATTTTGTGTCACTGTGATATAAAAAACACTCAGTCCCTTCGTTTTTACTTTTATATTTCATTTATACTTCAATATAGAGCATTTATTCATCCTACATAACCCATTGTATTACAGGGCAGCTACAGCCTTCCTCACCAAGACATGGAACCTATCATGAATGGGATAACAGTTTATCCTAGGATGCGTCTCTCACACACACACACACACACACACACACACACACACACACACACACACACACACACATACACACACATACACACATGTGCACACACGCACACGCACACACACACACACACACACACACACACACACACACACACACACACTCATACATATGCACAAACAAATCTTGTGCATATCTGCCTCATGTGGGAGAAACACAGACAATCAAAGACACACACACATACACACACACACACACACACACACACACACACACACACACACACACACACACACACACACACACCATAACACAAAAAAGCATACATACATATATGTAGACACATGAATATAGGGGGCATTTATATACATAAATGCACACAAACAAACACGTACCAAAAGGCACACATAAACAAATACATCAGAGAATTGGTACTTCACCTAAACACATGTTTTCTGAATCCAGGAGGAAACATGCAACTCTGGTCAAAAGGCTTGCAAGCAAAAGGACAAGAAGTTACTCTAGCCTTACGCCAGACCATGACAAAACCAGACAAGTAAATGTTGTGAGGCATCAGCTGTAGTTAACTAGTGTAGCACTGCTTGTTGTGAGCCATCACCTGTAGTTAACTAGCATTATTACTGCTTGTTGTGAGGCATCAGCTGTAGTTAACCAGTGTAGCACTGCTTGTTGTGAGGCATCAGCTGTAGTTAACAAGAGTAGCACTGCTTGTTGTGAGGCATCAGCTGTAGTTAACTAGTGTAACACTGCTTGTTGTGAGGCATCAGCTGCAAGTTAACTAGTGTCACACTGCTTGTTGTGAGGCATCAGCTGTAGTTACCTAGTGTAGCACTGCTTGTTGTGAGGCATCAACTGTAGTTAACTAGTGAAGCACCGCTTGTTGTGAGGCATCAGCTGTAGTTAACTTGTGTCTTGTGAGGCATCAGCTGTAGCTAACTAGTATAGCTCTACTTATGAGGCATGAGCTGTAGTTAACTAACGTAGTACTGCTTGTTGTGATGCATCAGCTGTAGTTAACTAGTTTAGCACTGCTTGTTGTGAGGCATCAGCTGTAGTTAACTAGTGAAGCACCGCTTGTTGTGAGGCATCAGCTGTAGTTAACTTGTGTCTTGTGTGGCATCAGCTGTAGCTAACTAGTATAGCTCTACTTGTTGTGAGGCATGAGCTGTAGTTAACTAGTGCAGCACTGCTTGTTGTGAGACATCAGTTGTAGTTAACTAGTGTAGCACTGCTTGTTGTGAGGCATCAGCTGTAGTTAACTAGTGTAGCACTGTTTGTTATGAGGCATCAGCTGTAGTTAACTAGCATATCACTGCTTGATGTGAGGCATCAGCTGTAGTTAACTAGAGTCACACTGCTTGTTGTGAGGCATCAGCTGTAGTTAACTAGCATAGCACTGCTTGTTGTGAAGCATCAGCTGTAGTTAATTAGTGTCTTGTGAGCCATCAGCTGTAGCTAACTAGTATAACTCTGCCTGTTGTGAGGCATCAGCTGTAGTTAACTATGCACAGTAATGCTTGTTGTGAAGTATCAGCTATAGTTAACTAGCTTAGCACTGCTTGTTGTGAGGCATCAGCTGTAGTTAACTAGCGTAGCACTGCTTTTTGTGAGGCATCAGCTGTAGCTAACTAGCATAGCACTGCTTGTTGTGAGGCATTGGCTGTAGTTAACTAGTGTATCACTGCTTGTTGTGAGGCATTAGCTTTAGTTAACTAGTGTAGCACTGCTTTCTGTGAGGCACCCACTGTAGTTCAATAGTGTAGCATTGCTTGTTGTGAGGCATCAGCTGTAGTTAACTAGCGTAGCACTGCTTGTGTAAGGCATCAGCTGTAGTTGACTATGCAAAGAACTACTTGTGAAGCATCAGCTGTAGTTACCTAGCGTAGCACTGCTTGCTGTGAGGCATTAGCTGGAGTTATCCAGCGTACCACTGCTTGTTATGAGGCATCAGCTGTAGCTACCTAGCATAGCACTACATGTTGTGAGGCATCAGCTGTAGTTAACTAGTGTAGCACTGCTTGTTGGGAGGCATCAGCTCTAGTTAACTCGTTTAGCACTGCTTGCTGTGAGGCATCAGCTGTAGTTAACTAGTGTAGCACTGCTTGTTTTGAGGCATCAGCTATAGTTAACTAATGTAGCACTGCTTGTTGTGAGGCTTTAGCTGTAGTTACCTATTGTAGCTCTGCTTGTTGTGAGGCATCAGCTGCAGTTAACTAGAGAGGCACTGCTTGTTGTGAGGCATCAGCTGTAGTTAACTAGTGTCCTGTTGTGAAGCATCAGCTGTAGCTAACTAGTATAGCTCTGCTTGTTGTGCGGCATCAGCTATAGTTAGCTAGCAAAGTACTGCTTGTTGTGAGGCATCAACTGTAGTTAACTAGCATAGCACTGCTTGTTGTGAGGTATTAACTGTAGCTAACTTGTGTAGCACTGCTTGTTGTGAGGCGTCAGCTGAAGTTAACTAGGATAGTACTGCTTGTTGTGAGGCATCAGCTGTAGTTAACTAGCATAGCACTGCTTGTTGTGAGGCATCAGCTGTAGTTAACTAGCGTAGCAATGCTTGTTGTGAGGAATCAGCTGTAGTTAACTAGTGTAAAACTGCTTGTTATGCGGCATCAGCTATAGTTAACTAGTGTAGCACTACTTGTTATGAGGCATCAGCTGTAGTTAACTAGTGTACCACTGCTAGTTATGAGACATCAGCTGTAGTTAACTAGTATAGCACTGCTTAATGTGAGGCATCAGCTGTAGTTAACTAATATTTCACTGTTTGTTGGGAGGTGTCAGCTGTAGTTAACTAGCATAGCATTGCTTGTTGTGAGGCATCAGCTGTAGTTAACTAGTGTCTTGTCGTGGGGCATCCGCTGTATCTAACTAGTATTGTTCTGCTTATTGTGAGGCATCAGCAGTTAACAAGTGTAGTACTGCTTGTTGTGAGGCATCAGCTGTAGTTAACTAGCAAAGCACTGCTTGTTGTGAGGCATCAGCTGTAGGTTACTAGCGTAGCAATGCTTGTTGTGAGGAATCAGCTGTAGTTAACTAGTGTAGCACTGCTTGTGAGGCATCAGCTGTAGTTGACTAGTGTAGCACTGCTTGTTATGAGGCATCAGCTGTAGTTAACTAGTATAGCACTCCTTGTTGTGTGGCATCAGCTGTAGTTAACAAGTATAGCATTGTTTGTTTTGAGACATCAGCTGTAGTTAACTAATACAGCACTGCTTGTTGTGAGGCATCAGTTGTAGTTAATTAGTGTTGCACTGCTTGTTTTAAGGCATCAGCTGTATTTAACTAGTGTCTTGTTGTGAAGCATCAGCTGTAGCTAACTAGTATATGTCTACTTGTGAGGCATCATCTATAGCTAGCTAGCATAATACTGCTTGTTGTGAGGCATCAACTGTAGTTATCTAGCATAACACTGCTTGTTGTGAGGCATGAAATGTAGCTAACCTGTGGAGCACTGCTCGAGGTGAGGCATCAGCTGTAGTTAACTAGTGTAGCACTGCTTGTTGTGAGGAATCAGCTGTAGGCGTAGCACTGCTTGTTGTGAGGTAGCAGCTGTAGTTAATTAGCATAGCACTGCTTGTTGTGAGGCATCAGCTATAGTTAACTAGTGCAGCAATGCTTGTTGTGAGGAATCAGCTGTAGATAACTAGTGTAGCACTGCTTGTTGTGAGGCATCAGCAGTAGTTAACCAGTGCAGCACTACTTTTTGTGAGGCATCAGCTGTAGTTAACTAATATTCACGCTGCTTGTTGGGAGGTGTCAGCTGTAGTTAACTAGCATAGCATTGCTTGTTGTGAGGCATCAGCTGTAGTTAACTAGTGTCTTGTTGTAAGGCATCAGCTGTATCTAACTAGTATAGTTCTGCTAATTGTGAGGCATCAGCTGTAGTTAACAAGCGTAGTACTGCTTGTTGTGAGGCATGAGCGTTAGTTACCTAGCATAGCACTGCTTGTTGTGAGGCATGAACTGCAGTTAACTTGTGTAGCACTGCTTGTTGTGATGCATCAGCTGTAGTTAACTAGCGTAGCACTGCTTGTTGTGAGGCATCAGCTGTAGCTAACTAGCATATCACTGCTTGTTGTGAGGCATCAGTTGTAGTTAACTAGTGTAGCACTGCTTCTTGTGAGGCATCAGCTGAAGTTAACTAGTGTGCGAAGTGGGTGCTACGCTTAGCATCGATTCTGCATTCAGGTTAAATCCAAGTTCACCAAACAGATAATAGGGCTCCAAGTTCGCCAAACATACGATAGGACTCCAAAGTATATAATTCAACCAATTTATATTTATTTTCACGGAGACAAACAGAAATAAAAACAAAAAACAGATGAGCGCTTTCACTATTAGGTTAGCTTCTTCAGATCGTTTCAAACATAATGGAATGCCATCTCTTATATAGTAGTATAATCTGTGCTTAATTAAATTAACATACATAATTAGATAATTGTGTGAGAGTTAGTTTAAAAGATATATACATCTTAAAAAATATACTTTTTCAAAGGTGACTTTTTAAAATCATTTTTTGCTTTAACTATAATGCATACAAACTGTATCTGACAGTATATATAAAAGGCGCATGAATTGTACAAATAGTAAAAAAATTTCTTATATAAATATGTAAAAAAGAAGACATAATCTTTAGGTTAGATAAATACAATGTGTCATATGAACTAAAACATTTTACACAGATTAAAAGCAAATAAACTGTATCCAAAGTGTATTTTAAAATTATATATATTGCCTTTGTCTCATTATTATAATAAATCTATGAGGCATAAGTCAAACTTATGTTTCAAGCGTAATACATATGTAAAAATATATATATAAAATGTAAAAAATATATATATATAATTGGAACATATGGCAGTATATAAGAGACAATGTTAACAATAGAGAGTCAAATATCAACTTAACTTTCCCTTTAGCCATACGCCAGGACAAGGGTCAGGGGAGATCCAGATCCATGAGCAGAGGGAGGCAGAAGAGAAAAATGTCTGGGGAAATTCTACACAATACAACCATAAAGAAAATGTGGAACAACAACCACAGGGATTAATCTTTAATTTATCTAGTATAGATTTAACCAGTGATGAAATCAATCTCCTAAATAAGGGACTGAATTTCATACCCCACACGAAAAGTGATGTCACAGATACTATAAAAGATCTGAGAATCTTTTGCCGCAATTTAATGTTAAAATATTTATTTAGCTCCACTGATGAGCCAATAGCTTCTATCTCATCTACAAATGACAGCAAGAATTTTAAATTCAAGAATTTAAGCGATTTTATACCGAATAACCATCCCTTGGTTGAAACTTACTTTAAATTAACAGAGGAAGAATTTCATAAATACTATACTAATGAAAGGAACAACTATAGGAGTACAAGAAGATTTTATAACCTAACTTACAATGAGAGAGTTAGTTTAAATAAGTTAAAAAATGATCACAACATCACCATCAGACCTGCAGACAAAGGGTCAGGTATTGTGGTATTAGATACTGAAAACTACATAAACAAAATGACCATGATGTTGCAAGATAAATTTTATGTTAAGGAAAACATGACATCTATTAATAATATGTGTATCTATGTGCATGATGTACTAACAGACATTTTTAAAAGTGGTTTAATAGACAAAGATTTGTATGAGTACCTATACATACATACACCCACCATCCCAATCATACAGGGTCTGCCAAAGATTCATAAAAGTTATGATGACCCACCAATGAGACCAATAGTCTCAGGCAGAGGCTGGGTGACTGAACATATCTCCGTATTCATCGAGAAACATCTAAGATGTATTTTGAACAAGAATCATTATGTATTACGTGACTCTAAGCATTTCTTAATAGATCTATATGATAGAATGAAGGATTATACACACACGGATGATTTAATACTAGTCACATTGGATGTACAATCATTATTCACCATAATTCCGAATGAGCTGGGTTTAAACTATGTATCATGCTATGTGAAAAAACATAGTGAATATTCTGATGTTTTCATTGATTTGATTATACATTTTCTTGAATTAATTCTCGAAAACAATGCCTTTATTTTTGATGACAACATGTACAGACAATGTGAGGGCGTAGCTATGGGCACACCATGTGCCAATAGCTACGCCAACATGTTTCTGGCCAACTGGGAAGAATTACTATTATTCCAAAATCATCTTTTCAAATCAAATGTAATATTTTATAGACGCTTTGTCGATGATTTATTCATTCTGTGGAATGGAAACATGGAAGATCTACAAGAGTTTATATTGGTCATCAATGATCTAACAGATTGTCTTAAATTTACAGTACAATATGATATGAAAAGAATTGTATTTTTGGATTTGTTTATTGAAAAGCTACCATGTGGCTTGATAAACACAGGAATTTACAGAAAGAGTTGCCACCGAAATATGTTATTGTTCAGGTCCAGTATGCACCCAACATACGTTTTCAAAAATATTATGAAAGGGCAAGCATTAAGGATGTCAAGGATGAATTCCAATGAAACTGGTTTAGAGAATGACTTACATGAATTGAGAAATCAATTATTGACTAGGGGATATAAAATGGATGAAATTGAGGAAAATTTATTGATTACCCCTTCTGTGAGAAGTTTAAAAGGGGCACCATATTTTGGACCCGAGAATAACCAAATTTCAGGTACTAACATCAATCCTACTAATGTCAAGTTCTCTACATATTATACAAGAGATAACAAAGACATTAAATCTATTATTGGTAAATACTGGGATGTTTTAACGATAGACGATGATATAAAAAGATTGGTGGGTGAGAAACCAATGTTTCTATATAGAAACAAAAAGAATCTGAAGAGAATCTTATGCCATAAAGGACACAAGGAAAATGTTAAAACAGATGGTCCTACAAAACCATGTGGCCATTGCAATTTTTGTACTTTAATTAGCACTGAACCTACCTTTATACACCCGGACTCTAAACAGGAAATTATTACTAATGCCAATGCTAATTGCATGACACATCATGTTGTATACTTAGCAGTCTGCACAGTATGCTCATCATTCTACGTAGGCAAAACTAATAGATGCCTACGAGATAGAATTAGGGAGCATTGTTATAGCATTAGAAAAGAAAATGTCAATAATGCTTTGGCAAAGCATGTCCTAGAGAAGGGACAGGAACATACATTAAAATTCAGGGTTCTTGAAGTTATAACACCAAACCCGAGGGGAGGTAATATAAAATGCTATACAGAAGACAAGGAAAGCAGCTGGATAATTCTACTAAGGGCTGATAAAGGGCATGGGTTAAACGAAAGAGCATCAATAAAACCACACTTACGACAACGAAGACACATCAAATAAGCTGATTGATGAGAGTTTTGCCTGATATAGCAACCCACTACATTTAACAATTCATTCAACATCCACACACTATTTAATCCATCCCATCGATTTACTCACATATATATATATATATATATATATATATACATTATCATTCCCTATATACACTCACATATACACCATGTAAGCACTCTTTGATATTTTATTTATGTTCACATTTATCATTTATATGCACATATATATGTATTTATAGGTATACTTATATACATATTTACACATATATTTATATTTATCAATTTTGATCATACATATATTTTAAAATATTGATATCACATTTTAATACATAACTTCATTTTAATACATAACTTCATTTTAATACATAAATTTATATCTACAATTGACTATTTCATGTGCCACTTTTCAATTATATATTTAATCAATTCATACACACATATATTACATTATTTATTTATACAGACATAACATATTATATATTTATGCTTATATTATATTATATTTACTATTTATTCCAATACATGTATATATATTTTTTCATACTTATTTCTTATCTAATAGACTCAGATTTACAATGAATTACAATGAAAGATGTCATATATTTATTTATTTATATATATATATATTTATTCATTTATTAATTCATTATATATTTATTAATTATAAATCTGATACACTTTATCAACAAATACATATATACTGCCATATGTTCCAATTATATATATATATTTTTTACATTTTATATATATATTTTTACATATGTATTACGCTTGAAACATAAGTTTGACTTATGCCTCATAGATTTATTATAATAATGAGACAAAGGCAATATATATAATTTTAAAATACACTTTGGATACAGTTTATTTGCTTTTAATCTGTGTAAAATGTTTTAGTTCATATGACACATTGTATTTATCTAACCTAAAGATTATGTCTTCTTTTTTACATATTTATATAAGAAATTTTTTACTATTTGTACAATTCATGCCTTTTATATATACTGTCAGATACAGTTTGTATGCATTATAGTTAAAGCAAAAAATGATTTTAAAAAGTCACCTTTGAAAAAGTATATTTTTTAAGATGTATATATCTTTTAAACTAACTCTCACACAATTATCTAATTATGTACGTTAATTTAATTAAGCACAGATTATACTACTATATAAGAGATGGCATTCCATTATGTTTGAAACGATCTGAAGAAGCTAACCTAATAGTGAAAGCGCTCATCTGTTTTTTGTTTTTATTTCTGTTTGTCTCCGTGAAAATAAATATAAATTGGTTGAATTATATACTTTGGAGTCCTATCGTATGTTTGGCGAACTTGGAGCCCTATTATCTGTTTGGTGAACTTGGATTTAACCTGAATGCAGAATCGATGCTAAGCGTAGCACCCACTTCGCACACAAGTAACCACCTTGTTTTTTGAATTAACTGTTACTTGTGGTAACAGTGTGCTTATCCGACGGGAAGTTACTTTTTTATACAAGAAGTTAACTAGTGTAACATTGCTTGCTGTAAGGCATCAGCTGTAGTTAATTAGTATAGCACTGCTTGTTGTGAGGCATCAGCTGTAGTTAACTAGTGTCTTGTTGTGAAGCATCAGCTGTAGCTAACTAGTATAGCTTTGCTTGTTGTGAGGCATCAGCTATAGTTAGCTAGCAAAGTACTGCTTGTTGTGAGGTATTATCTGTAGCTAACTTGTGTAGCACTGCTTGTTGTGAGGCATCAGCTGAAGTTAACTAGGATAGCACTGCTTGTTGTGAGGCATCAGCTGTAGTTAACTAGCATAGCACTGCTTGTTGTGAGGCATCAGCTGCAGTTAATTAGTGTTGCACTGCTTGTTGTTAGGCATCAGCTGTATTTAACTAGTGTCTTGTTGTGAAGCATCAGCTGTAGCTAACTAGTACATGTCTACTTGTTGTGAGGCCTCAGCTATAGCTAGCTAGCATAATACTGCTTGTTGTGAGGCATCAACTGTAGTTAACGAGCATAGCACTGCTTGTTGTGAGGCATTAACTGTAGCTAACCTGCGGAGCACTGCTCGAGGTGAGACATCAGCTGTAGTTAACTAGTATAGCACTGCTTGTTGTGAGGCATCAGCTGTAGGTGTAGCACTGCTTGTTGTGAGGCATCAGCTGTAGTTAACTAGCATAGCAATGCTTGTTGTGAGGCATCAGCTGTAGTTAACTAGCGTAGCAATGCTTGTTGTGAGGAATCAGCTATAGATAACTAGTGTAGCACTGCTTGTTGTGAGGCATCAGCTGTAGCTAACCAGTGTAGCACTACTTGTTGTGAGGCATCAGCTGTAGTTAACTAATATTCGCGCTGCTTGTTGGGAGGTGTCAGCTGTAGTTAACTAGCATAGCATTGCTTGTTGTGAGGCATCAGCTGTAGTTAACTAGTGTCTTGTTGTAAGGCATCAGCTGTGTCTAACTAGTATTGTTCTGCTAATTGTGAGGCATCAGCTGTAGTTAACAAGTGTAGTACTGCTTGTTATGAGGCATGAGCATTAGTTACCTAGCACAGCACTTCTTGTTGGGAGGCATGAACTGTAGTTAACTTGAGTAGCACTGCTTGTTGTGATGCATCAGCTGTAGTTAACTAGAGTAGCACTGCTTGTTGTGGGGCATCAGC
>NC_056746.1:61481276-61493776 GCF_019279795.1 Protopterus annectens
TGGAATTATGAAAGAAGTGTTAGATAAAAGAATGCAAATAGCACAGCCATTTTTTGGAGAGGCAGAATAGAATGCACCATCTTTTATGAATAATATATGTGAAATGGCAACAGTTCTATATGCGACTATGTTTAATAATATGACAGGTGAAGTGGAGAATATTATTAAAAAGATTTGGCGGATATTGATGTCCATGCTTGAGTTGGTTAATCTCTTGGGCATTAAGCCAAGATTTACATACAAAAATAGTATGAATTTAAAAAGACAGCTTTGTTATAAAGACTTTGATGTTAATACTAAGACTTCACTGGTGCATAAATATGGCACATTACCTTGCCATAATTGTAGTTGTTGTAGGTATATTTGTATTTTAGTAGATTTTGAGCATCCTATAACTAAATGTAGGTATAAAGTAAGATGTCAGGTGACTTGAAATACTAAACTAATAGTTGATTTGGGGACATGTACTAAGTGTGAAAGTTTCTATATAGGTAAATGATCAAAGTGGCTAAATGACTGCGTAATTAAGCATAAGTCTGAAATTAGAAGAACTAATGCACTGGCAAAGCATATTATGGATAGTGATGAAACACATGTTTTTAGATTTAAAGTTTTAGAAGTATTGCACAAGAATTTGTGAGGAGGAGATATTAATAGTAAATTAGATATAGCCGAATATAAATGGATTACTAGGCTTAATGCAGACAAGCATCCTGGTTTGAATAATATGATAACTATAAAACCACTTTTAGTGGAAAAACAAATGCAATATAAGTAGATTTCATGAGTTATTGATTGTATACGTTTGTTTGTACAAATGTTTATTTTGAATTTGCTTGTTCTTTAAAAAAATTTTTTTGTGTAATAATTGTTTAAATGTTTTAATTGGTTGGCTGTGTCGTGTGCTGTGTTTTTAGAGTATAAAATGAATGATGATTTTAATGATGAACAAATATTGATGAAGGGTGATTCCCAAAAGCTTTATTTTGTGGTGTTAGTAAATTGAGCATTCCTATTTGTTGGAATTCGTATTTTGGTATATAATTTTTCCTCATATTTTTATAACAGAGCTGTCTCTTAAGGGACATACTATTTCTAAAACTAAATTTTAGACTACCACTTACCTACTGTTTAAGCTTATCATCTATACATAAGATTGCCCCAATTTCTCTTAACAATCTCACAAATCACATTCATATTACTTGAATAAGTCAAAGTAAGTCTAACATTAATCCTATTACCTCGCCTAGATGTCAGGAATTTTTGAACATCTAAGGGTACAAGAAAAATATGGTCTCCCTACTGTATATTTCAGATCTTAAAGTACTTATACAATCATCTATTTCTTTTTCATCATAGGCCCTATCAAGAAAATTCCTCTTTAGATCTAATAAAGCTTACTCAAAGGCCGTATCGTCACTATGAAACCTCATAATCCTCAATACATGTCCCTTTACCACATTCCTGGGTGTATGACGGGGTGCATACTTGTCTTTTATAACAATGGATTCCTTTTTACATTTCTTTTTATAAGCCTCTGCACTAAAATTCCCAGTCAAATCCCTAGTAACTGTCATATTCAAGAAATCAATAGACTCATTGGAGTGGACATAACTAAATTTAAGAAAAGAAGTCATAGAATGTAAATACTCAATAAACCTCTGTAACAAATCAGGCAAAGCATTCCACAATATGAAAACATTGTCCACAAATCACTTACAGCAAACTACATATTATGTAGTACATAATCAAATCCCCATTGTCGAAGTGCTAGGTTGGCATAGCTGTTGGCACAAGCTGTGCCCATCGCCACAGCAACCTTTTGTAAAAAGAACTCTTCATTAAATGTAAAGATAGTATTTTCCAAAATCAAATTCAAAACTGAGCAAATTAACTCAATCTTTTCACTAGTGAAAACATTACCTCTCAATAGAACTGACCCAACGTTATCTATACTCCAGTCATTGGGAATCACTGTAAAGAGCAAGGCTGCGTCAAGAGTTACAAAAATTAGATTCTCCTCTTTCACAATAGTCTGGGTCACATCAAACAGCTCATTTAAAAAGCTGTTAGTATCTTTGAGCACAGTTTCTACTGTATCGATGAATGGTCTTAATCTTTTGTCCACAAAAATGGACAGATGTTCCATTGCCCATCCCTGGCTCAAAACAATCGGGCACATGGGAGGGCAACAGCTATCTTTATGTATTTTGGATAATCCATACAAATTAGGTATCAAAAGATGTTCTATGGTAAAATAGTTAAATAATTCCTCTATGATAATCTTGGTCATAAGAATGTCATAAAAATAAAACGCCAGTCTCTCTATGATACCAGAAACGTGTACTCTGGAAAGTGGGACAAAAATATTAGAGTTGCTCAACATTGCATACATTTGCTCTAGACAGGACATTTTAGCTAAAACAACAATACCACCCCTTTTATCAGCTGGGCAGATCTCAATTGACGACATTTATTTTAATTTTTGTAGCGCTCATTGTTCACCTGATGTTAACTTATAAAGCACTTTACTCTGTTCCCCATATAAAGCAGACCGACTCTCCTTTGCACATACAGCAATACATGTCTCAAGAGCAGGACGATTATTTGGGGCAAATGTACTAGGTTTCCAAAAAAAATGCCATCATTATTATATTCAGGCAAATGTAACCTCAGAGAAACATTCCTAGTGAACAACTTTAAATCTGTAACTTCATTAACTAAATTAGATTTCTGTGCAGGAATAAAGGAAAGTCCTGTGTTTAACAGTTAGTATTGATCTACCATGAAAGGAACAGACAGCGAATTCAGTACTAATTCATCAGAGCTCTGCTGTAGGTAGTTAACTTCAACTGATTCTCTGCTGGCAGTTGTAGCTGCCGAACTCATCCTCTCCTCAACTGACTCCTTGATCTCCCTTGTCTGAAATCTCTGGCAATAGGAAGCGGCTCCAAGAGGGAAAAAGGACAATGTTGCTCACTACACAATATCCATCATACTAGCTACACTTTCAGTCCTCCTGCTTGTATTTGGTACTTCCTGTTGTAGATTTCCTGGTAGAATGTCAGCGCTTAAAGAGACAGTAGCACTATTAATGGGAACTTCAGTAGACTCCATATGTCCTTTCTGTTTTGACCAACTTGGCCTTTATTAAAGTCATTTAAATCATGCTGATTTTTTTTTCTTTTAAGTGCTTGGAACCTTCTCTCATATTACAGGACATTCTCATAAAGTACATCAATCTTGTCCTTAATAATATTGGCTGTAAAAGTCTTATACATCAAGGCTTGCAGAGATTTAATATCCTTCAGAAGTACATCTTTGACAGGTTTAAAATAATCCACTCAGAGCTGCATATAATCAAAACCAAATTGTAAGTTCAAAACTTGCCAATATTTGAGTAAAACAGGAGAAGTGTCTCCATAGGTCTGCATCTTAAGAATGCACAGACCCCTTGGGACTACTTTATGATGAAGATCTACTTCTAAATGTTCCCTCTGCCATTGTGCTCTTTTAAATTTGTACATCTAATTTTCCAAGTCTCTAAAGTGCAGTAAAAAATATCAGTTTCTGTATATATTAAAATATTTTGTTTTTATTTAGCTGGATGTGATCACACTTTCTCATTTCTTTCATTTCACTTGTTAGAGTGAAATTTACCAACCTGATTGACTCTGCTTTTTGATTGAGCATTTGGTATTATGTTTACATATACAGCATGTTAAATCACTAATACTTCACTAATCTGTACAGTAAACTCATTTATTCAGTCTTTTAAATATTTTTGTGCAAAGTAAGAAATCCAATATCTGTCCAGCAGGAGGAAAAGTAGGACTTTATGTACAATTATTGTACCTTTTAAGAATCAGATAACTCATTACATACAAATTCCCATAGCCAAAAGCAAAATAGTACATAACTAAGTGAAAATAATTAACAGATCATTACATTTTGCATAAAAATAACTGCACATTGACACCAAACAACAGCAGAAAGATGAGTTTATGTACAAATTGTAGACCTATTAATTTGCATCCATAAGCCTCGTGGCAGACTGAAATTTTAGTACAGAATGTTTTAAATTTTACCACTCTATTCTGTTTAGCTTGCTTGACTGTAAATAGCTTAGCATAATCTTGGTATGTTGACAGGCACAGAATTTTGTGTTATAGATTAGAGGATGCTTGGATTTGGAAATATCAAACATAAGTGACATTGCAGATGTCAGCAGCTGTAAACCAAAGCCCCTATAAGCTGGATTTCAAAATTCAGAGAATATAAGATTGTTCAGAAGCTGTGCCACATACTTTTGTCTTTGAATTATACATGGCGGCCTAATTTTTATATATCCATAGTCTATTAAAACATTTTACCCATATTTACTAACAGTTTCCAGTTCATGCTGTTAGCACATGCTGGATGCTTAGCATGTGTGGGAGAAAAAGAGCATTTTACTGAACAAAGAACATTTTCTTTACATGCATTCAGCTTTCTTTATACGAATGGCTAAAATCTGGAAAACTACTGACAAATGCAAGTGTGGTTTGAAAAAAAAAAGGTTGCAGAGCACTGCAAAAATCAAACAGGCATTAGTATAAATGAAAAATATTCACATCATTCAGGCAAATGTGAATAATCTGTTATTCTGCCATCATGATACAAAATGACAACCCATTTAGTCAACAATAATCATATGACATTTGCACCTTGCTTTAATCATCCTAAAGTTAGAGTATACTGGAAAGGTATACAAGCCTCCAAAATCCATTAAAGGTTATCATAGGAGCTTATTTGATTACTGCATTTTGATAAATAAGGTTTGCCTCACTAAGTTGTGTGTTCTTTCTCAGGAATGGTTATGATAGTTCAGCTGTTATGTACAGGAAGTGAAGGATTAGGGATGTTATTTACTTATTTATTTTGTGATAACCCACCTTATCCTTCTATAAGTCTATCAAAACAATCAATGTAAAGAATTGAAAGTCATTCTAACTTACAGTAATATTGTCACTATAATAAGCATTATTGCACCAGATGTATCTAAATCACAACACTCCAAGGAACAGAATTCTGATCACTGTTTTCCATATGGAAATCACTGTTATTGTGATTTTTAAGTATGCACAATGGCAGGAATTGCCTTGCTTTTAATGGTTCACCTTCCTTTTTGTTGTATGAATAATACATCAATGTGTTTGTGTGTGTGTGTGTGTGTGTGTGTGTGTGTGTGTGTGTGTGTGTGTGTGTGTGTGTGTGTGTAGGGGGTCTTTGGAAGTGTGCGGGCTTTCCCCCAAAAATGAACTTCTCTAACTGTTCCCTAACCTTAAACTCCCTTTATGCTCCCTATATCTAGATTCTCCTTTCAGTCCCTTAACCTAGGTTCCCAGATTGCATTCAAATTTAAAATTCCCCTCCTGCTTTTTCTCTCTCCCAATCTCTAAACCTAAATTCTACTGTATCTTCACACTCTGTATCCATAGGGGATTCACTATGAAACATCAGAATATCAGTACATAGAACCTCTGATCATGAAAAACTAGAGGATCGAAGTACTGACATATCGAATCGTCAAAAAAAAAAAAAAAAAAAAAAACTAAAATGTAAACATTTCTCATTTTACGTTTTTGCAGAGGGGCAAGCCCACCTGCACCCCCATATCCCCTGCTACTTAAACATACCAACTCCAAGATCGCACCACAGTGAACAGAATGGTAAAGTTCTCGTTCAGCACTGTATGGCGATCTCCATTTACAAGGTTCAATATTTCAGCATTTCGATCCTCTGGTCTTCCATGATCAGAGGTTCAATGTACTGAAGTTTCAATCTTTCACAGTGAAACCCCCAGAGGTCACTTACATGAACATGAATACAACTTGCCCAAATACATATTCGAATTTAAGAACGAGCAGTTACCCATGCAAGCTACAAATCACTTGAGTTCCTGGATTTGAGACTGGTCTGTGATTTCCTGGAACTGAAGCAGTTACAGCATTCCGTGTTAAATGTCTTATTAGTATCTCCTTAATTAATTCCGATATTCATCAAATAAACCATAATACACTGAAGGCAAATCCATGGACATGCATTTGACTGCTATTTCTTCATTTTAGGCTTGGCTTTGCATGTAACAATAGAGTTAGTCACATAAGTTCAAGGGGAATGCATCATGATTTTAAAAGAAAGTACTTGTTGATATAAGCTATATTCTAGTTATCCCAGCTAACAAATCTGGTGTAAGTACCTGAAGCAAAAGAACCAAGCCATCCTTGTTTCTTCTTACCTTATCCTGGCTTTTACAAATCTTCTTTACCAAATCTTATTCTTAATGGCAGATGTGATTAAGCCACTGTTATCTTTTCTCCTTGACCTTTTCTACAACTGAGGCTACTTCGACTTCTGTTCCGATGCTCTCATTTCATCATCCTTTCCACATGATGAATTCTACTGCCCATTTAAGGCATTTTGTCTCCATCGCCTCTACCTTCCTCAGCTGCCCTGCTTTCACTGCGTAGATTTCTGTGCCATGTAGAAGTACTGGGGGCAGCACTCCTTTCTATACCCTTTTTTTTAGCTTCTGTGGCCTTCTGTCTCATCCTACAACTGATACTTTGTGTCAGTTG
Organism: Protopterus annectens; assembly: GCF_019279795.1. NCBI lineage: Eukaryota > Metazoa > Chordata > Ceratodontiformes > Protopteridae > Protopterus > Protopterus annectens. Next base: position 61,487,897 of record NC_056746.1, read on the forward strand.
CCTACAGCACCTCTGATTATAATATTGTCCACTTCTTTCAGAATTTCTTTCTCCTGAACCATCCCTTCCAGAACCTGGACTTGTTCCACTCCCTTCTAGCTCAAAATTCAGCTTCTTCTGATTTTTCTCATTGGTTGCAATAACAATTGTCTTGCCTATGTTAATCTTCTTCCCATGTGCCTTCATTTTCACAGTCCATTCCCCTAATATTTGCAGAAGTTCATATGTGGAGGTTGTTTGTAGTGCCACATTGCCTATATACAGCAGCTTTATTGATCTGTCCCCTCTAACTTACTTCTTCATATAGCCTGTATCCAAAATGAGAGGCAATAGATTCAGAGCTGAATACCTATGCATACCCACTTACAATGGAAACCCGTATGGGAATATGAACCCTGTTCATACTTGAGTCACTCGGTCCTTGTACACATCCTGCACTAATCCCATCAATACTTTTAGGACTTCAACCCATCACATGACTTCACAAACCAACATTCTTGAGACCTCATAATATGCTTTCTCCTACTCTAGAAATGCCCAGTTGGACTCTTTCATCAGCTATAGCGTCTTCCCCCCATTCTTACACCTCCTTATCTCCTTTCTGTACTCACTTCCCTACTTCTCTCAATTCTCTCCCCTGGATTTCTCTGTAAGTATACCATAAGTCTGCTTTCTCTCACTTTATATCGCAATCCCTGTTTATATTATACTAACTTACCTTTAATTTCAACATAAACTTACTAAAATGCCTATAAATATTAAATCACCATCATATAACTTGCATCTATTCATATTTTCATATTATGATTTTTTTTATTATTATTTTTAAAAATTGTAAAACCATTGTTCTTAAAATAGGTAATTCCACTAAAACAAAAACGAAAACCAACCAATCACAACGAAAATAATGACACAGCCACTGGACACTCTTAAACACGAAATAGAACCTTTAATGTTAAGCGCTTTTCGTCTACTCTAATAGGTAGACTTCTTCAGACAAGGTAACATAAAACACTAGACAAGATTATAAAACAAAAAAGGCACCAAATCAGCCTTAATTTAACTAATCAACTCATTAACATATCAGTCATTAATTTAAAATAAAATACAATTACTAAAATCTATGCAGAGTATACAAAGTATAAAAAATATACATGAAATATGAAATGTTATATAAAATGTTACATAAAATGTTAATCAATCCGAACTTACAAAAGGTTGTCCCAACTCAATCAATTAATCAATAAAGCACACTACTTTAGCTGTGACAAATCTAATAAATTAATTAAATGAATTTAATTCAAACTAAATAACTATTCATATGTCTTGTGTTAGGTAAAATATCATGTTGCACTCGTGTACCAAGACATTTTAAGCGTATTAGTTAACCTGATTATGCAAGTCACTTGTATCGAAGTAAACTTTTCAACTTAAAAATACATGCCAAGGAGGTTACCTCATTAAAACCAGGGTGGGTATAAGAGTTTAACCTGAGTTGCTATAAAAGTTCACTTTTTTCTAATAACAACTGTTGTGACCCACCTTTTGCATCAACTACAACAACTCTTATACCCCACTTTTGCAATGCTCATCATTGCTTCATCAGACAATTGAGCTTCAATTAACAACACTTTATATACACTTATTCTAATTTAGAACTGCCAATATAGTGCAAGAAATTTCTATAAATTGGGAGACCATGTTAATCAAACAGAATGTGTGGAACTTCAGTGGGATTCTGAGGCAAGGGGCTCAGAGGGGGCTGGGGTTAAATGACTCTGTTCCCCTTAAGCCAGTCCTAAAAATCTAAGAAATTGAAATAAATATTATTATGTTTCTATAAGGTTTTTATTAATATCCAGTTTTTAGATTTGAATTTAGTAGCTTTTTATGAGTCGTAATTAATTTGTAAATTTGGAGGAGGGCTTATAGAAATTTCTTGTATTCTATTGGCAGTTTTAAATTAGAATAAGTGTATATAAAGTGTTGTTAATTGAAGCTCAATTGTCTGATGAAACAATGTTGAGCATTGCAAAAGCACTAACAACTACTCTTTATTAAACTGGTGTATTTTATACGTATTGTGGATTATTTTTTATTGAACTGCTGTTTGCCTCACTGTTTGGGCTGGTTGGGGAAGATTTTCCATTGTTCTTAAAATGTTTTATAATACTTTGGAGCTTTTCTCACTGGGCATCTGCTGAAAATGGGCCCTTTCCACTCAGACTTTCCCAGTAATCAAATTCCAATAAATAAATAAATAAATTAATTAATATCTGTCTCAGCAAACAACAGGTCATTTGCTCTGGATCCTGATTTGAATACAAACCGTTCAACCCTTACCTAACTTTCTACTATTCTACATATTCATTTATCAGTTTTCTTCTCCAGCAATAGCATACTGTGAAACAAGAGTTTGATACCACTGTACTGGCACAAAAAATGAATATTTTCCAATCATCTGGGTTATACCCTTCTCTCTATACTGTGATAATATTCTCAGGAGCCATTTTTGCCTAACTCATGCAATATCATTATCATATCTACAATAACTTTATCTGGGCCTGACCTCATTTTATTAATTACTTCAGTACCTTCTTTTAGGGTGGGTTCTTCTTCTTCATCTTTGATTGTAGGCTGCATGTGGAGAAGATTAATCAGTTAAAAGTATAATTGACATAGAATGTTAAGAACTCAGGGAGATAATGAAAAAAATGTGTGCCCCCCCCCCCCCCAGCAGTCTGAGCACCATAGCTGTGATCCTCGGTACAGTAAGAATTTAGGTGTAAATAAGAATAATATATACTAGTTCCATTACTGTAGTAACTTGAAGGTTTTTCCTTTTCTGAGGTACAAAAAATCTTGGAGCTGGCATGAAAGTAGCAGAAATTGGTGGGTATACCTCTCCATGTCTCAGGGGTGCATATACCTTAAAAGTAGAATATCAAGGTTCAAAATGTACTGTTTCTGTCAAAATATAGTTACATTTTTAAAGTTCTACAGCTTGCAGTATTGGTGTCTTTTGCAATTCTGAAGGGTGACCATGAAAAATATCAACAAGGGTATAAGCAACCAAAAAAAATGAGGCAGCAGAAGATGTGGAAGTGAAACCAATTGGCTAAAACATGTCACTATTTAACACTTTATTATTAAAAATATAATAAAATGGGGACAGTAAACAACATTTGGGCATTTTACTTTAAGGTATTTTTATTATATGTTAAGGGAAGGGTATTCCACATTTCAAATACATGATACTTTGTTTAGAAACATGAAACTGTGCGAGTGGTCTTTCATACACAGCCTGGTGGCAATAATGTAAGGAAAAAGCTACGTATATTCTGAAATGCACCATATCTAAAATGGTGCAGTAGTGCAGCGGTTGCATTGTCACCTCATAGCAAGAGGTTCTCCAGTTTGATTCTCAGCTGGGTGCCTTTTGTGCAGAGTATGCATGTCCTCCCTGTGGTCGCTTGGGTTTTCTCTGGGTGTTCCAATTTCCTCCCATGTTACAAAGACATGCTTCTGCAGCATTTATCCACCAGGCCTCTGCTGAAAATTGGCTTTATTCCAAGTCGGACTTTCCCGGTTAACAAATGTTAAATAAATAAGAAAATAAAATTTATTACATTTCAGGTTCTTATTCTATTTTTGCTAAGTAAGTAAGTTGTACAGGGGGGCAGGTAAAAGGAGCTGTCATGTTGTGGGTCTACTTCATTCGGTCAACAGACTACAGTTTGAAGCTGTTTTTTCAAGTTTACATCCCCACATTTGATCTCGTTGAACACGTAAATGTGCAAATATTAATCATCAATGGATTTCCTCCACCCTTCCATAATTTCTTTTTTGCCCAGTGGAAATGGCTGATGTAAGTTACTTGTAACATAGAATCATGTTATTCATTCCTCACTGAATCTGACTGCCCGATTTTTTACATACTCTGTTGACCTCATCCCACATCATATCTCATTTGATGCAAATAGGCTGAGGAGGCTGATAAAAAAGCTTGGAAATTAAACGAAGATACAGAGCTTAAGTTTAAAGGGTACTTTGCTGTTTTTTTTACGTAGACATGCAGCAGCCTCTTCTTTCATCATAAGCCCAGCAGGGAGAGTGTTGTATCTCTGGAGGGATTCTGCGCTAGCCTCAGTACAAGTTCCGTCTGTTAGATTATATCAAACTCATGACTGATTTGTAGCAAGCCACCAGTTTCTTATGGCTTGGACTCATTCCCAAAAGGATTGACTTTTATTGGCCTTGATGTGCTGAGACTCATGATGATTCTGATCGTACTCTATTCTTTGAGTAATTATTTTGCTTTTCATCTCTATCAGTAATGTCTATCATGAAAAAAGAAAATTCTCATTATTGTCCATCTCTGGTTTCCTGTTTATTGGCAACGGTACTGAGAAGCTGGTGAATTTGTGATTTAAATTTGGCTCTACTTCTATTTAAGTCTAGATTTGGACCGAGATGTAGTACTGAGACAGCTCCTACCCAGATTTCAAATCATCTTCTAATAGTGAGCCATCAAAGTTATTATTTTTCACTGGTCCTCCTGAATTGCTTATCTGCTTTTGATAATGGGGAGCAAAATATTGATTTGGACCATCTGTAAATGCATTGTGGGATTTGGGTACTGTGCTGGATTGGTTTACCTTCTGTGTTCTTGAATTTATTCAAACTTTTATGTCTAGACTTAGCAGCTCTTTCAGTCAGCATGTCATCCCTTGTTTCTAGAGGCTTCCATTCTATGTCTTGGGTTGTTCTCGGTAAACATATAATTTGGAAGAACTTATTAGGGGGAGATGTCTTCAACATTACTATTATACACATGATATGCAGATTATATGCAACATTTCTTTTCCTTTCCTCAGGACAATACGTCTACCATAGACAATTCAGTAGGGAATTTGAAAGCATCCAAAAGTTGATAAATCATAATCAGCTGCAGCTTACCACATCCAAGACAGTTATGATGGCTGCCACGGTTGTTCATTGTTGTATTTAAGCAAATTTCAGTGCCTGCCTTTAATGACCTTCATTATTTATAAATGTAATGAGCTACAGCTTATGGAAAAAGTGAAAACACTCAATATGGTACTCGACAGCATGTTCTAAATAATGAAGGTCATTAAAGGCAGGCACTGAAATTTGCTTAAATACAACAATGAACAACTGTGGCAGCCATCACAACTGTCTTGGATGTGGTAAGCTGCAGCTGATTATGATTTATCAACCAGATTTCAAGTTCTCTTATTTCCACCCAGGGAAGACTAGTCTTCAGTCAGCTCTTTCTGCTCTGGACCTTTCTGAGGCTTTGCATGCCTTAATCTTCTATAATCAGGATTGCTGTAACTCTCTCTCTCTCTAATGCAGGCTTCCTAACAATGGTCTCCTCTGATTGCTATGAGTACAGAATTCTGCAGCCTGATAAATCACAGGCACTTTTGCTGGCATTCATTTCACTGCACATCTATGGAATCAGCATTATTTTCAAATTCAGTCTCATGTTACCTTTAAAGTTATAGTTCTAATATGTCTATCCCTTTGTTATTTGTATCCTCATATCAAAAGGAGTTTTTTTTATCCACTGTGACTCCATTTGGCATATGTCTTCCTCATCCACTGGGCTGTCAATTTCACAGAATGCATTTGAAAACCTCAGCTACTTTCTCATTCGTTGTCAGGCACCACTCTTCTGCAGTATTTTCCCAGGTGGATCCTCACAATCAGATCAGTTTAACCCTGAAGACCCACTTTTATGGTTTACAACATGTTATGATTTATTTTATCCATCATATGTCTGTAAAACATGCATAGCTATTAGTATATTTCTGTATTTTCTCTATTTGTTTTATTGTAATAGTGCTAGAGTTC
>NC_056746.1:61498776-61506276 GCF_019279795.1 Protopterus annectens
AACTTGTTTGTAGCCTTAGGGGTACTGTCTACAGTTTATCACCACAAAAAATAAAAAGGCAAAGAGAAAAAGGTAATGTTGTCAGTGAACTGCTTGAGAGATTAAATTTGGGAGGCTTCAAGTGCTTCTGAATTGTAGTCAATAACAGCAAAAAGGGCTGAATAGTAATTTTGTAATCTAACTCTGCTGGTTATGCTCAGTGGCTTAGACACTTGAGAAATAAACCACACTAAGTGAGAAAAAAATAGCTTAACCCTTTGTTGTACAACATGTAATGTTCAGTCTGTGAAACTGAAGAACCAGATGAGTTTTTGTATGTATAACTATGATACCAGAGTAATAAACTACATTTGTAACGGTAGTGTTCATAAAGCATATACAGCTGCAGTTTGAAAGTCAGTAATTTTAAACCGCTTGGCCATCTTTGTGAGTTTGCTCTTTTCCCCGCTGTAGTGCGATCTTGGAGTTGGTATATTTAGTAAGGGGGGTGTGGGGGGCAAAGCCCACCCCTTTGTTATGTTTAAAGTAGTGTGAAGTTGGTGGTAGGGCTAGCGATTCCTTTCCCAGGGAAATAATTAGTTCATTCGGGTTTTCACTATTATAAGAATTCGAGTTTTACGGGTCGATGAAAAGCCGTTCGATATAACAGCTTTTCAATAACATAATATGGACCCTATTCTTCTATAGCTGGTTTAACTGATGTTGCCCACATAATAAATTATATCAAATTTAGATTCAAAGTATTATGCATAATTACTCGTGTTATGTTGCCACATCAAATGCTTCATAATGCAGGCTGCTCTTTCAGCTTCTGTCAGAGATCAGTAACAGAACTGTGACAGAGAATAATATGGTCTACCGACTACAGCTCTTCAGAGTTGTGGAACCAATGACAGACTTGTGGGACTTCGCCAGTTTTATTTCAAGGTGATAAGTTATTTACACCATGGCGCACTGACCATAGAAGTGATTACAGAGAAGATGATGTGGAGATCAAAGATACCTGCATGGAAATGTGACAGTGATTGCTCATATTCTAGAAAAAGAAGTCTTACTTTCCATTATGTATGATGAACACGTCTGCAGCAGCATGAGATTTTACTTTCTCAATATGAATGTATCGTCTGCATCTACACAATGAGGAAGGAATACAATGTTTTGATAGAATGTTGTTATTAGACACGATACTGGTGCATGTTACCTACTATTGGACTGCACTGATGTGTCCATATCAGATGATTACATCGGGCAATGAAAAACGTAATTGAATGAAAACTGCATAAATATTTCCTCTTAAACTTCTTGCAGGCACAAGCAACTGTTTGAGGCAGAAAAGCATTCAAATGTCATATATCTGACTTTCAATGGGTTGTTAGAACAGGTAAAACGAAGCCTCTTAAAGTCATAATTGGACTGCAGTGGATCGTTAAAGAATTCTTGACAATGAAAGCATGAGGGTTATCTATACTTGTGCTCACTTTTAACTTCAAAACTGAAATTATAGTGTGCTCTCCAGCTGGAACCAAGTATGTAAATGGTACACCTTGAAAAAGGGGCATCTCAGGATGTGATGTTAAAGGTGTTCGACTATGTCTTGAAGAACCATTCAGTCCCTGAGTTTCCACATTAAAGAAGGACAAATGAATGTACTTAATGCAGAATCATGTGAATCATAAAAACAGATTGAAAAAATGGAATTTATAATATTAATAATATTATACTTGGGTGGCACAGCAGTGCTGTTGTTATCATTACTGCCTCACAGCATCTTGTTGTCTGGTTTGGTTCCAGCCTGCGGTGCTTAATGTGCAAAGTCACTGAACACTCCACATGCTCTCTGTGTCAACATGGTATTTTACCATTAAATAAAGTTTCTTCCAGCATTACTAAATCCTCAGGTCATTAAAAGCACTGCCTGAAGGAGCAACTGGATGACTATTGTTTTCTCAGGGACAAAATCTGTATTATGAAAAAATTCACTTGGCTCAATCATTAACTGTCACTGACTTTTCAAGGAATGCCACAATGTAATGGTAAAATACAGACTGAGGCAATCATTGCATGTAATCCTGATAAGTTTTGTTGAAATTATTAGGGTGAATGGATGCATTTTTATGATCGAGAGATGTGTAACTACAAAGTGAACTTCCTTCTTTATGATTCGGTGTCCCAGTTACCAGGAAGTGATTTTAGTATAATAACGAGAGATGTGTAACTACAAAGTGAACTTCCTTCTTTATGATTCAGTGTCCCAGTTACCAGGAAGTGATTTTAGTATAATAACGAGAGATGTGTAACTACAAAGTGAACTTCCTTCTTTATGATTCGGTGTCCCAGTTACCAGGAAGTGATTTTAGTATAATAACAGAAGAGGAAGTGTTTTAGGTTAACCCAGCTCTTTCAAATAATTTTCAGGATTCCTCCTACCTGCTATTTTATCATAGGATGTTACTAGGCTAATGGCCCTAAGGCCCTTACAAGCCTAGTCAAGTTGAACCCAAGAGTATCTGTAATGTGCAGACACTAAAATTAGCACCAGTTACCCATTTCCAGGAGAGATACAGGTGGAACCCCTGAGGCAAAGTTATGGTTACTCATCTAATCTTTCAAATTGCACTTAAACAGGGTCAACAAGGGACATAGTTTAACATGAATTGGAAGTTTATTCCAAAGATGAGGTAACCTCTGTGAGACAAATCTGTCTCTCCAGCAAGTTCCGTTGATGTCACATACCAGGGTAACGTCCTTAGAGTTAGTGACACATGTACCATTTGACTTACAGATGTGTGGCATTTTCATTAAGGCAGGGTCAGAGTAACATGCCAGGGTAAGGTCCTTAGAGTTAGTGACACGCGTACCATTTGACTTACAGATGTGTGGCATTTTCATTAAGGCAGGGTCAGAGATTGCTTTATATGCCAGGCACAGGTTGCCTCTAAGTAGTCTTTATGATACCAAGAAAAGTGACAGTGATTTCAGTCCACATATTGCATGTGCTGAAAACTCTGAATTCTCTTTATAATAAACCTTTGCGGTCACTCCAGTTGCTGCAAGTGCTTAGAGAGGTACATGCCAATGGGAACAATATACTCTATTATTGGCTTGATGAGGGAAGATTACAGGGGGATTATGACGTCCTTTGTTCTGGAAGCTATGCCATTACTTATGAAGTGGGGAGTACTGAGTGCCCTTCTTACCACTGTGGAGACATAGTGGTCAAAGGTAAGGTTGCTATCAACATGCAAACCCATGTCTCTCACCACTGATTGCATGCTTAGGATGTTATTACTGATGTGGAATTTTGCAGGGACATCACCATTGCTGAAGAGGATGGTTATGCATTTTTTTACATTGACTTAACGTACATGACTATGGCACCAATCATTAGTCTCTGTAAGTCCTTCTTGCAGGATATTGACATTGTTGGTGGTCCCAATGAACACTCCTAGTTTGCAATCATCAGCATATTTTGTCAGCCACAGACCTTTCATTTTTGCCTGTACTTTGGAGAAGTAGATTCTGAACAGTAGGGACCCAAGAAATGAACCCTGTGGAACACCACTGGTTACTGGTCTGCTGGAAGAGGTTGAATCTCCTATTCTGACTGTCTGGTCTCTACTGGTGAGCCAGTTTGCCACCCACCTGACAATAAATGGGGTTGATACCCAGCTGGGAAAGTTAATCTATAATGCTTGAATGGGGGATTGTGCCAAAAGGCTTGGTCTAGTGCATTAGGACGTATGCACAGTCTTACCCTTATATAGGGCTTTGGTGACTGTCTCAAAAGAAGTCCACCAAGTTTAACAGGCATGATCTCACCTTGACAAAACCAAATTGGGTAGGTACAAGCATTTGGAGATTACCTATATCTTTATTGATAAGGTCCATGATGATTCACTCCATGGCCTTACAGATAAGACTGGTCAAGCTTATGGGTCTATAGTTCCCAGGGTCGATAGATGTAAGCCCTTTGTGTAAAGGGATAATTGTAGCTGTTTTTCATTCAGCTGGGATGAAGCCAGTGCTTAGACTGTGGTTGAAAAGAGTAGCCGACAGTGTTGCTAAGCATGTTTTAATCCATTTAGAATGCAGCCTGGGATGTTATCATGTCTCATAGAGTCATTATTTTTGGTCTTGGAGAGGGCATTTAAGACCTGTTCCTTAGGGATACTAGGTAGAAAACAGGTGGCAGAGATGCTATGGAGCATAATTAGCAGGGAGAGGTGAGTGAAGTTTTCACTAAACCTGTCAGCCAGCAGGTTGGCTATATCCACAGATTCTATACATGTAGTATAATTAACTACAAGTTATGTGCAAATCTGGGGATTTCCTTTGAGATTGTGAATGTAACTAAACAATGCCTTAAGGTTATCCTTAGTTAGGGATGCTAATTTGGATTTGTAGTTAGTTTTAGAAGACTCTATAAGATGTCTTATTTGCTTATTTAAGTTGAGGAGAGAATGCTTCCAGGTTAGAGACCATACATTCCTACCCTTTGACAGTAATTTATTTATTTTATTGTATAGCCTGTTTATGGCTGTTGTCCCCCTGGCTGGTTTGCACTTCTTTGAGGATCTAGATTTGGTTCTATTAGGTACTGCAGAGTTAAAATAAGTGTATAGATGCTTATGTAGACATTGGTTTATATCCCTCCATAGGTGCCCTTTTTATCAGGAGGCTATGAAGCTATTTATACCATCATGTAAGAGGTTGCAATTGGCCTTGAAGAAGTTTTTAGTCTTGTTGCAGCTATGGGGAGGTCTGGGGTTATTCTGACATCTAACGAGACTGATATGTGGTCAGACTTCACCAGGAAAGACCACAGACTTGGGGTGGAGCAAAAATCACCCAGGTTGGTAAATACCAAGTCCAGAATGTTTGATCCTCTTGTGGGGGTGTCAACCAGTTAGTCCAGGGCATTGGAGTTAATGAAATCCAGTAGCCTTTGGGTGAGTGTATTGGTACTTGTGTAATTAGCTCAGGCAATGGATGGGTAATTAAAGTCACCCAAAACCAGGGATTTAGGTTGAATCTTGTTTGACTCAAGTAGATCTAAGTAGACTGAGAGGGTGTCCTGGTTCATGCAGGGGGCCCTATAAATGGTAATGACATAAAGAGGAGTCTTACCAACAGTCAATCGTACCAGGAGTAATTCAACAGAGTTGCTTTGTTTAACCAATCTCAAGGTGTATTTATCTTTGATGAGGATTGATATACCACCTCCTTTAGTTCTCATGCCTTCAGACTGTGATCTACATGTTTGGAAGGAATTATAATCCAGTTTGGCTGGGGTGCTTTTTGCAGCCTTAAACCAGGTCTATGCAACTATACAAATGTCAGCATCTTCAAGGGTAAGGACTGCTTCCAGTGTGTGCAGTTTCAGATTTAGACTCCCAGCATTCAGAAGCATAACCTTGAGGTTATTTTTGGTGGTGTTTTTATGTTGGAAATTTTGTTCCTGTGACATTGCCTAAAAAAGGTGGTATGGGGGTGACAAGAGCCCTAGCCAGTAACCAAAATCCCAAGGGTGACAGATGGAGACGATCTCTGGCAAAGCATCGAGGTCTGTCGATCATTTCATCCCAGGCTGACAGATACTGGAAACCCTTAGAATGGCATCAGAAACTAAGAAAATTGTTGAAGTCAATCATTTTCTGTTTGTATTGCGGCATCATCTTAAGAGAAGGTAAAATGTTGCTTAAGGTTTGGGACTTACCTGCTTGCGACACATAATCTGACAGATCAGTCATGTCACTCTTCATATGGTGCAGTTAGGTATAGCACAAGTCATTCACAACAACATTGAGTATGACAGAGTCATAACAGTACCAGTTGTTGAGCAACTTGAATGTGTGTGTTATGTGGTGGATCCTGGCACCTGACACACAACTGTCCATAACCTCTTCCTTTTCCTACCTTGTGAGTGGACATCTGTATGTCTCACAATGAAGTCTCCTATAACTAAAATGTTTGGTTTAGTATTTTGTCTTAGGGACTTATCTGGTGAGGCATCTGTGCATGAGCTGTTATTTGTATTATGTCTTGCAGTGAATGTGTCGTGTAAAGTGTGTTTGTGTTTGGGGGGTATCTGATGTTTTGGTAGGCTTCTCGTGAGGACCTTATGCATTGTTGCTATGATTGTTATAGGAGGTGGAGGGTGTGTGCTGACAACCTGCTCATTATCAGGTGTACTGTCTGGTGAGAGAGAGAGAGAGACCATGCATTCTAGATTACTAATGTAGATGCATCTGTCGCACATTGACTTTGCATGAACTAGAAGGAGCGGGTTGTCAGTGTACATGTGGCAATTGCTACATTGTCTCAAGATGCCCACGTCTACCAGGACGGCTGGAAAACATGTGGGAAATTGTGCATACATAATGAAAGATACGTTAGTGTGGTCAGAAACAGGGAGAGGACAGGAAGAGCAGACAGTGTAGAGGACAGGAGAAGTGATCAAAAATACAAAAGGCTAGTGGATAAGGCTTGTGTTGGTACTTCAGGAGTTTTGCTGATTGTATCACCTGTGAGTGAAGCACAATCTCGACAACTCTCCAATGGAGCAGAAGCAGAGTACTAAGGGAAAATTAGTAAGCCAAAAGTTTAGCATCTATAACCGCCAGTGGTATCCACTGCTGTGCGATGGTGAGCGATGCTAAAAGAAGCTCAAACCCGCTCTACCATGGGGCTTAATTAGCAACTGTTTACAAACTTTTTAAAAAAATTAACCAGTAGAAAGCTCACATCTGAGCCCTGTGCCAGCAACCATAAATCAGATTGATTCCTAAATGAACTCTTCTGCTGCTAGAGTGCAGGGAGGGGGATCCTCTCAAACAAAGGATAGTTTGGTTTGGAGCTCAGATAAATAAAAAAAAACTAGAATAAGCAACTGTGATCCTAGTCTATGCTATGGCAGACAGGGTCCAATGAAACAGTAGAAAATTACAGCAGGATAATGAACTCAGTTAAATGCAGTTTAGAAAGTACAGCAGGCAATGAAAATAGTTTAAGTGCAGTTTTTACAGTGCAGAAAAACAGCACACTATAATACTTACAGTTTGTGGAACCAGCAAATGCCTTGGACAATTCAGATGGAGTCAGCAAAGCAGTGGTTGTTCCCAAACTCTGAGGAGCAGAGTGTAAACAAGTGCAAACCTGGGCTACCGTGGGGCTTAAGTAGCTAGCAACTGTTTGCAAACTTTTTAAAACAATTAATCAGTGGAGAATTTTACTGGCATCTGTAGTCAGTGCAGCCTGATATTCCAGTTTCATAAGCAATATCTATAATAATATAGATACGCTTTCTTTTCAGGAAAACAAAGGGAGAGTATACAAAAAAAAATGAACTAAACAACTGTAGATGAGGACAGTTTGCCAATATTGTTAATTCATAAAATTCAAGCAAATTTTATTATCTCACATGAAAATCTTTTGAGTTTCTGGGTTGCCAGGATCCCCAAAAAGAGATAAGGATCCACAATAGCTGTAAAGGTTATTTAA
>NC_056746.1:61516276-61588776 GCF_019279795.1 Protopterus annectens
AGCATCAATGGGACCACACGGTGTCCTGGGCTGCATTCTACATGAACTCCAAGAAGAGCTAAACCCAAACATAAAACTACTGTTCAATCTCAGCCTTACTACAGGATACATACCCAAAGAGTGGCGTACAGCAACAGTGGTCCCTCTCCTCAAAGGTGGTGCCTCAACGGATCCTGGAAAATATCGCCCCATAAGCCTGACTAATTTGGTCTGCAAAGCTATGGAAAGGATCATCATGGACCTCATAAATAAAGATATTGGGGACCTACAGACACTGGATCCTACCCAGTTCGGCTTTGTTAAGGGCAGATCCTGCCTCTTAAACCTGGTCGATTTCTTTGAAACAGTCACCAAGGCCATTGACAAGGGGAAGGTGGTCCACACAGCCTACCTGGACCTCGCAAAAGCCTTTGATACAATACCCCACTCGGCATTATAGATAAGCTCACCAGCTTAAATATAAACCCCTATGTCACTAGATGGGTTGCAAACTGGCTCAAGGACAGAACCCACATGGTTAGAATTGCTGGAGCCATGTCAGACTCCAAACCAGTTACAAGTGGCATCCCACAAGGCTCAGTCCTGGGACCTCTCTTGTTCGGTATATATTTCTCAGAGGTACAGGCCAACACGGAAGGACTGTGGCTGACCAATTTCGCAGATGACTGCAAACTGGGTGCCATAATCGACTCTCCAGCCGACAGAAGCATCTTCCAAAAGGGCCTCATAGAAACAGGCAACTGGTGCCAGAGCCATGGCCTCAAGCTAAACGCCAAAAAGTGTATAGTCATCCCCTTTGGCAAAAACAAAGTGCCCACAAATTACCACATAGGTGGTAATCCATTAAGTACAGAAGAAGTAATTAGGGACCTGGGGACCCAAGTTGATAGCAATCTCTCATTTGACAACCACGTGGCCAAAGTGGTTAGAAAAACATTTTATATAGCCCACCTAATCATGAAGGGATTCACATCTAAATCAGGGGGGGTCATCGTGCCTCTTTACTCATCCCTCATCAGGTCCATAATTGAGTACAATGCCCCACTTGGGATGTACCTTACCAGACACCTGCAGCAACTGGAAAGACAGACCCCAAAAGTACCTCACCAAGAGGATCAAAGGGCTCAAACAGATGCCATATGCTGGCCGGTTAAAGAAACTCCAGCTCTACTCAATGGCATACCGCCTGCTCAGAGGCGATCTGTGCCTGACGTATAAAGCCATGTCCAACCCGGAATTAATGCTGCACCTCAGAAAATCCAAATCCCATCGAGCTACGTGCTCGAGAGACTTGAACCTCAGCACTGAAATAAATAGGACATGCTGGAGGGACAGAGTCATAACCCAGAGGCTCCCTTCACTCTGGAATAAAATCCCAGTCCAGGTTAGGCAGAGTCCCTCATTGACTCTCTTCAAGAGGAATCTTGATGAGTGGATGGGAGATCATAGGTTTACCCTGGGTATCACTTCTGTGTCACTGTTAGACAAAGGCACAGTATACTAACCTCGAAAAAGGGCATAGCAAAATTAATTTAAAATGGGTGGTGAAAGCCAAACACACTCTGGCTAGGCTTATAAATGCCCTAGGGCAGATAGCCTAGTATGAACCTATGAACCTATGAACCTATGAACTAATAGAAATTGCACTGTTAAGTCCTGGTGCCTCAGAGGCATTAGTTCTCATTTGCCATCTGAGCTCCTTCAGTTCTAGATATTAATTCAGGGGTCCCCCCTCTCACCCAAAGTGACTTGCTCAATGACAGTGAACTGGAAACTATGTCCTGGATGCAAGCCAATATGTGCAGCTAGGGCATTTTTTGTTTCATTCTTACCAATGTCATAATAATGTTGGTAGATTCTAATTCTCAGTCCATTGATGTTTTTTTCCTATGTAAAAACATGGACACAGGGAGCACTTAGCTAGATATATAACTCCCTTACTGCTGCAAGTGAACTTGTTTTGCATTATATATACGCTATAATTGGGTATATATACCTCCTTGCTTTCCAGGATATATTTGCATTGCATGCGAAATACACATTTTACCATGCCCCCCATCCTTGCATTCGTCTTTCTATAGGTTTCCATCATATTTTTTTATACTGGTGTCTTTTTTATAGACAATTTTTGGGAATGTTCCTACCAAGTCAAGATGTTCTGGGTTCACACTGAATATGTGCCACTTGTGTGTTAAAATCCTTTTAATATTGTAGAACTGGTTGTTAAATCTAAATATACCTGATTTGTTGAACTGTTTCCCTTCGTTGTGTATAACCGCTTCTTCACTATTCTGTGTTTTCCCTAACAGAGGAATAAAATGTCCATTCTCTTTCTTTGTTGTAACTTCCTTCAATATCCCATCCACAAATGTTTCTGGGTATCCTCTCTTTGTCAGCATGTTTTTTAATATATTCAACTGATGTACAAATTCATTGTGTTCTGATACCATTCTTGCTATCCTAACCCCTTGCCTTGGATTTCTTCTGTGATAGTGGATGGCAACTATCGTAGTGCAGGAGGGTGTTGGAATATGTGGGTTTTCTGAAAATATTGGATGTAAATTGTTTGATGTTCCTGTTTTTTTTTGTAGTGTGATGTCCAAGTAATGGGTAGTATACCATGTAATAGTACTGGTGAATTCCAGAAATTCGGTGCTCTTCTCTATAAATTCCAGGAAATTATGCAATTCCCCCTCACTTCCTTTACAGAAAACAATGATGTCATCCAAGAAACGACCATAAAATGTCCAATAATCAGTAAATACACTTTTAAGCACAATTTCCTTCTCCCAAAATGCCAAGACAATATTGCCAAATATGGGGGGGTACATACTGTCCCCATCGCTAACCCCCTGCACTGTCGAAAAAAAGTTGGCCTTCAGAAATAATAATGTTTGTATCTAACACCAACTCTATCAAACTCCTAATGGTGAGAATGCATCCATGGATAATATTAGAATGTTGGCACAGGAAGCTATAAAACCACTTAATGCCATGTCGTGTGGAATAGCTGAAAATAAATCTCTTATATCAATGTGGGCGAAGATTAAATCATCATAGTATATGTCATTGGTTATTTTACCTAAGCAGTCCCAGGAATCCTTTTAAATCCATGGGCAGTCTTTGAGTACGTTTCTTAGCTGACTATCAATAAACCTAGCTATAGGATATGTTTTTGAAGCTCTTTTGTCTACTATAGGTCTAAGGGGGGGAGGGTCCCGAAGGTCCTTTTGGATCTTCGAGACTCCAAAAATTGCGGGTATTTTTGGATGCTTTACCACCATATATGAATGTTCCTCAGGTGTAATCTCATGGTCCAATACTAACTCTCCCAAAGTCAAGTCAACTTTCCTATAGGAGATGTTTTTCTCATTAACACTTATTTCATCACAGGTATTAGTATATAGTATGGTTAGCATCTTATTTACATAGCTATTTTGGGTCATGATGACTAGGCCCCTTCCCTTATCGGGCTTCATTGCCCTGATGACAGCATTACCACAAATGTCATTTAACATATCCATTTCTTCCTTTGTGATGATATTTACTCTCTACCATTTCTCTTAACATTCATCATGTTCCTAATATCATTCTCACACATTTTTTCAAATATTTGAACAGTGGGGTGTAATGGGGGGTTAAATACACTTTTTTTTTACATATATTCCTTCCTTCTGTTGTCACTTTTGTGCCTTTAAAATAAAAATCCAAGTTAAGCTTCCTAGTGTAAAGCTTTAAATCAATAAGAATTTTATCTAAAGCAGCATTTTTGTTAGGCACAAAGGACAGGCCTTTTTCAAACACATCTGCTAGTTGCTCACTTATATCTACATTACTGTAATTGTATATTTTAAAGTCGCAATTTTTGTTACAAATAATCTTATAGGGTATCACTTCATCTATCTGTTCCTGTTCTGTGTCTATTTCATTCTCGAACCCCCCCCAAGCCCTCTTGTTGTTGTTGTATTGGTTCTGGTTGTGTGAGTAATAGTCCTCTCCCCGTCCCCTGGTTCCTCAGTCGCTCGGACCTCCTCGGGGAAGGGTATTCTAAAGGGTCTGGTGTATAAGCACCATCTTGTACTTCTACTTCCTGGGGTTCAAATACCTCCTGATATATCTATCTATAGCTAGCTATATCTTTATATATATATATATATATATATATATGTATATATATATATATATATATATATATATATATTTGTTTATATATATATATATATATATATATACATACATATATTTGTGTGTGTATACATAGATGGACAAACAGATATCTGTAGATATATCCACATACATCATAACAGATAGATAAATATATATATATATATATATATATATATATGTATATATATATATATATATATATATATATATATATATATATATATACACACATACATATACACCAACCCATAGGTTGTATTAACATGGAGAAAAGGGAATTATTACTTTTAATTTTAAAACAAGTATTTACTTTAGTCAAAAGTAGTGCAAACTCACAGTTTGTATGTGTATTAACTGAGTGTTGATGAAAAGTTCACATACTGGGGCAGAGAGTGATCACACTTAAGCTAAATTTATTTAGCTGATAGAGTGCTGCAGTTATGGTAAAATGTGGATGGAGATCTCACTTGCATTTCACTGAATGAGAGTGTATTAAAGGACATCCAACAACTTTTGTGTTATTGAGCCCCATTAACTACTTGGAATGTTACAGTAAGTCTTACTACCTCCATTACAATTTAGCAATAGCAGTCAAAATTTCAATGTCAAGGAAAAAAACATGCAAAACTGACAAGTTTTTTACAATACTAGATCCTTTGTCTGTTCATTGCTGCCATCTGAGGTTAGCATGGAAAAACTTGTTCAGCTTTACTCACCTCATCTCACCCTTCAGATATAAGAAAAATACAAAAAACTAATTGCCTTAAAAGCATTATATTAAGTGTCTCCCACACTGGCGACCTTTGCAACCACACTCCAACCATTATGATCCATTATCAGTCCAAAGCACAGACCACATCATTATAACCAAGTAAGAAGCCTAAATAATTTATACAAAGACACTTTCATTTTGAACCCAAAGTTACTGGAAGTCATTGCACACTATTGTCTTGGATGAAGCAGTGTCACATTTTAAGACAAGTTTCCAGACTTTCTTAAAGTTATATGCCCTTATTAGCACTAAAATCAAAACTTCTCCAGCTCCATGGCTGTCTAAGTAAACTAAAACCTAATGAAACAAAGAGGCAAAACATGGAAATGCTGATTAATGAACTGAACTTCCAAACATATAAAGCACCTTAGAAACAATGAAGCACAAAAAACATTTGACATAATCTACCCCCTCCACTGGCTCACAAATGATTAGTATAGTGATGAAATTGACATATTTCATAGATACAGTTATCTAACTATTTAAAAATTCTGCCTCTACAACATAACCACTATCCACAGCTTATCTAACAAATAACTGATACTCCTGTTCTCCTGTCGTCAACTCCATTATCAGAAACTCCTCCTCCAACTAAAACATTCCAATATAACTCCTGACATTTTTCCTGCAGAGTACATCAGCCATCCACATTAAGACACCACCATTCCTCTGAACTGCTCCTGATTTTGTAGAACCTTCCTGATGTTATCTCTTATACCTGCCTGTCCCTTGTAACTCAGGTACTGTTATACTCAGTCAATAATCCCACTGTTCAGAGTTTCAAACTGCTTATTGTTCAGAATGCACAACAGGATGTAGGAGCATTGTTCCATGAAGTCATCTGTTGGCCTACAGATTTTACACTTTATTTTGTAACAACACTACTTGCCCTGTAACAAAGATGTGGAGTTTGAAACTTTCCACCTTGTATATTTTATATTTTTTGTACTGACTTAAACTAATTGAAACAGCATCCTTTGTGCCTAGTATTAGCACAGATGACCAAAGTGCTGCTTTCTGTGACGCATGTGCAGGGCTCACATTTTATTTTCTTTTCTTCTTCCTTTTACTTTTTAAAGGAACTTGCAGTATCTCTGGTGTCTAGGCACCCATATACCAAAACTGCTGTTCTGTTACCTATTTTAATTGACTTATTAACACATAAAAAGTATCTGTAATCATGGATCTCCACAGTGAATTTACAGACTGTGTAGGATCACTGCAGTGGACCTGTCTGTGAATCAGAAAGGACCACTGTCACCAATTGCAGCCCAAGTTAAGGCTTACGACTGGCTGTGGCCCTTTCTGAATCTGGCTCTTAATCTGACTTACTACATATTGTAATTTATTTTCTACATAAAGAACCAAATGGTTCAGTATTTTAATCCGCTGCTTAAACAATTGACCTCATGATGTTGATCAACTCAATGATTATGAATTGTGGGAATCCCAAACATCACCCCCATTTGGGGATGATGAACCCACTCTCTGGCAGTTTCCAAGAAAGAATTAGTATCATAGTAACTGCCATTCATATCATTTTATTTATGCTGTTTCTAAAACAAGATGGCAGCTAACAAGCAAACAACTGTTTTAATAATCAGAAGTGTTTACTAAAACTGTCCCACCTCTTTTACCAGCTGTTATATTGGCTATATGTATACAAACAGGATCCCATGCATTATTCTCAAGGATGTTGTAGACACCCCAATATTTATTTTATTTTATTTATTTATTTTTTTATTTTACATTTGTTGACCGGGCGTGTCTGACTGAGCTAAAGCACTTTTTCAGTGGAGGCACAGGGAGGAAAGCTCCAAAACATACAAAAATTACTAGAGTGATATTCAATAGGTTACAGATCACATAGAGTAGTTGCCAGGATTATACGTGCAATACTGCAATATATTCTGTGATGGGTGTAATTATTTCAACAGCAGAAAAATTACATTACGTCTCTTGTAGAAATTTTGCAAGCAAGTAAGGAAATAGTTGTGGATTACTACATAGAAATGAAGATGTGTACATTTTCGTAACATCTGCACACACTTACATAGATGTTTGATTTTTACTTTCTCTTTCTTTGTAACTCGTTTAATTATATTTAATATCTGAGGATTAACTTATCGTCTATTTTAAATTATCCTATTTTGATTTGTCTAATTACTAGTATGAACTGCCACATTAGTACATGCCTGCATTGTAGCATGTGAGGAAGCCCTTCACTTTATTAACAGAAAGTGCTAATGTGCTTAATTTTTTTAGTAAGCACAAGATGAGGCACATGAATTCACTTAACACAACTTCCTGTATGTATGTATAGGTATGTGTGTATATGTGTGTATGTGTATATATTTATGTATGCAGAGGTATATTTTTGTGTGTATATGTGTAGATAGAGTGGTAAGTGGGGTTGAAGGGATCAAAATGTTTGTTTGTGTGTGTATGCGTGTTAGGGTTAGGATCAGAAATGAGTGAAAGATGGGTGTTGTATGTTTGTCTGTGTGTTTGTGTTCTATAGGGTGAGGGTCAGGGGTAAGTTAAGGGGTAGTGTGTGTTTGTGAATGTTTATGTGTTCAAGTGTGCCTTGTGTGTTGGCAGCGTCAAAGGAAGCTTGTTATGCAGGTAAGGTGTAGGGCTAGGTTTGAGAGAAGGGGCAGCATTAGGGTTAGGTCCCTGGCAAGACCATAATGATATCTGGACAACACATGTAATAAATAAGGAAGTATCAGACAGGGTCAGTTTAGCATTAATGGGATAAAATCCTAAAACTCTTGCATAGTCTATAACAAGCTTCTCCATCTTTTCAACAAAAAACTCAATTCCATTTGTTACATTTTTTGGTCTTTGTAATCAAGTGAAGACTATTAAATAGTCAATGATTTAGCTTTTGAAAAATAAGTTATTTCTAGGTGTGTTTTAAGGAATTAAGCAGTTTCTTCATGATTTAGAAATGGCAGTCCTGCTGAATGTGTATTTTGAGCACAGGTCTGACAAGAAATCAATGTAAAAGAAAGACTGTTTCTCCAAGCAGTCTGACTATTCTGGGAATAATTGCAGCAGACTCAGCTTAAACTGTTTCTTTTACTTTGCAAAAGGAAATCTGAGACATGCTCTTTCTTAAGGCAAGATTGTTATAGTGACTCATAACTTGGTTTTGAAAATAGGACAAAATATGTAATCTAAAATCTTGTGTAATTTTATATAAAGTAGAATAAAATATGGAAACCAGAAAAACAAAAAGGCTGTTTTGATTTACAGTACACCTTTTAATTAGTGAATCGGGAAAACCTAAGTTCAAATCCCACAAGAAGGAAATGGATGCCTGCCAACCTTGCGTGAGTCACTGATTTCACAATTTTGTAGGCAAACCTGTCTAAGTAAAATGAGTTATCACAACCCAAAAATCACAGAGTGAGAAACAGTTAAAGACATAAACATAAATAATGCAGAACATCAGAAAGCAAAGCTATGATGATACCTATTTTCAGATAAAGTAGTCATAAGTAATGAATCAAACTGCAACACATTTCTAAGGAAGACAAGTTATTACTTTTCTGTCTGTGTCATACAGTTGATTTTTGTCCTCCTTGCTTGCCAAACTATTTAGAAATATATTTTAGACATTTCAAAATTTAGGACAGCCCAGAACGTTAAGAAAAGAAATTCAATAAGATAGATTTGTGTTAGACATATGTGAAGTAAACTAGTTTCTTTGTCTGGGAGTGCTTTTAAGAGAGAAAAAAAAGTACAAACAGAAATGGCAATTTAACTTTTGCATGTGAAAGATTTTCAGCCTGATTCATTAAAAATTCATTCAGCACTGCTATCTATATTAAACGGATGCTGTTTGTACCCTGAGCCATTTGGCATGAGAATCATGTTCTGTTCAAGTGGTTTTATTGTGTCTGTCAGTGCTTCAGCAGAACCGTGTGCTTGTGGTACAGTATAAGCATTTTGTTCTCTGATGGGAGTCAACGGGGTTAATGGCAGTGCATAAAATAATCAAATATAATCAAAGTATGTGGGGGGGGGGGCTGATGGACATTCGCAGTTCATTTTTTTCTTTTCTTTTTTTTTATTTTTGTGAGGCAGTTGCTGCTTTAAAACATTTTACATATAAATCATAATGGTATGAGAAAAGAAATTCAGCTGCATTTGCTACTTTGTATTGTTATAATTTCTTTAATTTCTGGGGGAAGTGGATCTCTTTGCTTTAATCCCTTAGCTGCTGTGGTATTGTACTCCCTGTATGATCTAATGATCTACCCTGTAGAGTCAGCTAACATAGTCCAGGCTTGCAGCAGTAATTATATCATTTATTTATAAACCCAGTTTTGTGATGTGTCAAGAAAATGTTCTGGAGAAAGATTACTGTCTTCTGCCAAGTAGGATTTTTTTTAAATCTTTCAACTTTTTTGCTACTTATTATAAAATTTAAGGACGTAAACCTATAAGGCATTTTTACAATAAATGTAGGAATATAAAAACTGGCTGATAATGTTCTTGATATAAGAATTTCCTGTTTAACATTGTTTACACTGTACAGTGAGTTTGCTTTTTTCATATGTACAGGGTAGTCTGTGAATTATTAAAAGCAGTACAATGAGAGAAAAATAAAGTCAGACATATTGTAATGGCCACGATCTGTATAGTTTTAAAAACATAAAAGATAAATTAGATAGAAAAATAGAGATAGAGATTAAATAGATAGATGGATAGAAAAATACAGAGATAGATAGATAAATAGATAGCTAGATAGATAGATAGATAGATAGATAGATAGATAGATAGATAGATAAACAGACATATATACAATAATGTCTTCTGTATTCTGAGGAATAAACAATATCTGTTTTTTTTTCCAAATATACAACACAAATTATCTACATAAGACCCATGCTTGCAGTTTCAATGTACTGTCCAAGCACAGAACAAATTGAGACCAAGTTAGATATTAAGCATTAGTTAAACATTCTGCTTATTTTCTTCATCTTTAGGACATTTTTCTCATGCTGCTATGCATTATAATGAATACCATGTATATTTTCATGGTAATGCATGCAGAAGAACAGTGTATATTTTGCAATATACTGCTATAATTCTTATTTTAATCATATGAATATGAATGTGATTTTTGGCTTTATGCATGAGACAGTCATGGTCAGATTTTAACATCGTGAGGAACCAATTTAGTGAACAAAGCTTACTAAAAAAAAAAAAAAAAAAAAAAAAAAAAAACTGAAAAATTAGGCCTGAAGAATTATTTTGAAATTGGAAGCCCCCAAAATTAATTTGTGAAGGGGAAGTCCTCCACTGTGTCTCATCTAATGTGTGTACCATCTCCACAGTCGTAAAAACACACCAAAGGGAGAGATCTTCCAAAATGAAGCAACTACTGCTGGGACATACATGGTCATTAGTGTCAGTGATTTTTATAGAGAACAGTTATCAGCAAGTTAACCTCAGGGGTATTGGGGAGATACTGGTTATTGTGATGAAATTTGGCATCAAGGAAGTGCACATATAACATGGTTGGTTGTCTTAAGAGACTGCAACAAAGTTACTATTTGTGTTTGAAATTTTCTATTGAGGGTAAGAAGCCATGAATATTCAGTTGTATCAATGATGCAGGTTTAAGAAACGTTGAACTTGTTTTAAATGGTTATAACTGATAATCCAAAAATGAATGCAGCAAATTCAGAAACACCAAAGTAAGAAAAAAGTTCCAAATGTAACTTTTCTAGAAAAACTCTTTAATGGTTGTACCATGTTAGAATAAGGATAACACTTTTTGGAAACCCTGCCTCTGGCCTTTTATCCTGTCCACAGTTAACTTTCCTTTTTTTTATTGATTTGTTAACCAGGGAAGCCCACTACACAAAGTGTCCCATTTATGAGGCAACTTGGGAGTACATTCTTGTTAGCTGACTAGCTCAAAGCCTCATGGCAGGCAAATAGAAGAGGAACAGATTAAACACTGTGCCCTTAACTGCTGGAACTAGTTCACTAACAACTCAGAGATTTAATCCTTTGCTATGCATGGGACGAGAAAACTGCAGTAAAAGCATCTTTAATGATGGAAGTGAGACTAAACAAGAGTGGTTAATTAGAATACCTTCAGATTTATATTTGGCATTATAAAGAAATGTCTGACATGACTGGGATAAATTTATTTAGCTACACAGCTACATAAGAAGGATACTTTTTATGGTTCACAGAGGGTGTTTTTAGGTCATAGGCTACAGACATTTACTGATAAAGAAATTTTGTTTAGGTTTGTTCTGTCATGTAATAATATATGCAGATGTAGGCACCAATAGAAAGGTCAAATATTATGAAGAAATTCTCTAAATCTAGGGAATGCAAGGAAAAATCTAAAAGGAAAGATCACACTACTGTACATACATTATCTCATCTGAGAGGTTTGGTAAAAATATATAGATCAGGCAAAAACAACAAAGTTCTCTATGATGTGCAAGCAATAAAGTGCGCAATTATCTCTCTGTTTACCCAATGTGATCTTCTTGCACAGATACAGATGTGCATTTCACATGTCAGTAGGTTATACAGATACAGATGTGCATTTCACATGTTGATAGCTAGCAACAAGGCACATGCTTAGCAGAACTGTTTCTCAAAGATGACTCCACACTTAAACTCCATGAAATGGGGTTGTTTACCTTTACATATATCAAACCTTAAGCAGATTGTTTTTTTTTTTCTATACTAGTAAATACTGAAACGTAAAGATAAAGGACTTAATCTTTATATGGAATACAATATAGTTTAAAATTAAGGGGATAAGAACTAAATCCATTCTGATCACAACTTGAAAACATTATATTCGACAGTCCTTGCAAGGTGTACTGACTCAACACTGTCCTTGAAATAAAGCTTTACACGGTATTTGTGTTATATAGAATCATTGTCAGTTCCTGAGATGATCTTTTTTCTTCTCTGGACATTTGATTCTTGCAACTTTACTTTCTTATAAAAGGATGGAAGCCAGGCAATCAGTGGGATATTGCTGGCTTTTTTGGGGGCCTTAAATTTGCAGCACTGTTCTACCATCATACCAACTTTGTCATATTGAATAAGAATCTTTGTACCCACATCACTCAGTACACAATTGCAGTCAATCTGTGGATTAGTATCTAACTGAAAGGTGTTCTTCAGAAAAAGACTACAGAGGAAAATTCATACAGAGGCAGCAGTCTAGCTCAATGAAAGACTTTAGGAGTTGCTTGTCCATCCATTGCATCTGTGACAATTGCATTCTCTTTTCAAAAGTGCTGGAATATCCCCATATTTTCAGTTTGCTGACTCATTCTGTTCATGTAATCCTCTAGCATTTCATTACTGTTTTTTGGGGTTGTACCCCAAATCATTATTTGTTATTCTTTAGCATATTACGCTACATTCTCAGTTTTCATATGCCATTGTTTTACCATTCTGCATGAATATAATGAATGGAAGACCTTACAGGGCCTTTACCTAGAAACGTACACTTGCCAACTTATGAAGCATTCATGCAGTGACACTGTTTTTTAAGACATATGGAGATGTTTTAAATAAAGGGTCCAATCCATCATTTTGGGTAACATTGTGACAATATGTTTTTAAAAGCCAGAGTGGACCTAAGACAGATTGTGTTGGTTAAGTAATTCTAAGTGCACTTTATATAATTTTCATTGCTTTAATTTTTCATTAAGGAATGCAACATTTAATTGCAGCCACTTTAGTTTCATAGATCAGTACTAGGCTAACCAAGCCATTTTAAGCCTAGCCAGTTACCCATGTAAGAATCAAACACATCATCTTATGTCTGAGTGTAAAGAAAAACGCCTTAACCATTATATCAATCTTGCATTCCTGTGAATCCTTTTACGGCAGTGGACATATATATGCAATTTTGTTTACACAAGTCACCAAATTTTACAGTAATGTGAATGTTATTAGTTTAAAGGCTTTACTTCTGAGACACCTAGTAGAAACAAATGCTCAGGTACAAATTGTGGAACAAAAATAGCATATACTTTTGACATTATCAATTCTCCAACTCAAGATTTAGGTCAATGGCTAAATATCAGTGGATATATTTGATATAATTTGAATATCAGTGTGAACATTTTTAAATTTAAATACCGAACCAGCAAATTATCATAATGCATACTGAAAATAAAAATATTGAAAAATGGAAAATGCAGCGAGTATAATGTAGTTATGAATGAGGGTTGTGTACTCTCTGTCTCCACACTCCCATTTTCCTAACAAAATAAGCACTTCACTTCATTTAATGTTGTACAGCCCTAGGTAGCCCCATAGTTCACAGTGATAAACCCCTTATTTTGCCCTAGGTGACCCATATTTGACTAGTGGCACAGGATATGGAGGGAACCCAGGGGGAGTGTGGGAATGCAAGGCAGACGTTTCTTTGTTTGTTTGTTTGCCGATCCTGGAATGAAGGACGCAGCCTAACCTCACAGTAATAAAGCAGTGTCAGAAGCCTGGCAAGTTTGATGCAACTTAAAATATATGCTGCTCACTCAGGAGATTGGGCGTGTGTGAAACCATGCATGCAGGTCTAAAGACAGTGATTGTGGAGTCATAATGCTGCCGCAGGGTTACACAAGGTCAGGCACATTTTCCATCAGCAATATGACAAAGCACCTCAGTCTTCTCACAGACACATCAGGTTGAACTCAGGCTGGGCTAAAGCTGGGTACAATAAATCCAGTGAAGAACAAGAGGATTTGACTGTTGCTGCTGATGGTCGCCTGCTGAGAGGAAATAAAAATTTCATAAAGCCCCTGAGTATGAATATACAACTGACAAATTTGTGAAAAGTACAAGGAAGAATGCAGTTTACATGCAAAAACATGATAAATATAGTCACGCTTTCTTAAAAAATTTTTAATTAGCTACTTTATTATCACTGTAACCCTGTACAGATTGGTTTTGTAAAAGCTTACTTGAGATTTTCAGTACACTGTGTTAATTAGCAAATATTCCAATCTACAGAAAAACATCAGTACACTTCTGTCATTTAACTTATTTGAACTTCAAATAATAAAAAAAAAAATTGCTAATGACTATTTGACAATACAAGCACTTTTACTTAAGTAGAGTCGGTCATTACTGGTTTCTGCATTGAAGTTTTCTCACTTTTCAAATTTGATTATTTTCTACTTAGTTTTTGTTGGATTTTCACATTTCTAGAATTTTGATTCTTTGCAGAGACATGCTTAGATGTACAGACACACTCACACCCACACACACACCCACACACACACACACACACACACACACACACACACACACACACACACACACACACACACACACACACACACACACACACACACACAAACACCCACCCACATACACACCCACATGCACCACACACTCATTCATTTCAAGGATGTGGGGAAAGGAAAATGAATAGATGGAGGAAGCTTGCTGAATAGATAAGCTGAGGTAAGGATGTTGCTTATTTGGTGGAAGGTAATTCAATGAATGATGTATGAAGTGAGATGGGAAGCTGCTTCATAAGAAGTAAGCGAGCAGAGGTATGGACCATGCTTGTTGGGCAGGGTGAGTAGGTATGCTGCCCTGATTAATATAAGTAAAGTAAGCGAGTAGCGGTATGGACGCTGCTTACTGAGCCAGGGTGAGTAGGTACGCTGCCCTGATTAACATTACAAGGATGTTATGTTGAGTTTAGAATCAATTATATTATGGTTAGTTGTAATTAATGAATTTGTTGAACAAAGCTGTTATGGAAATTTAATAAAGGTCGTCAAATGTCATTTGGTGTGATGTGTTTCTTGAATGGAACTGGGACAAACAAACATTTCAAACACACACACACACACACACACACACATATATAAACATTACAAACATAAGCACACACACACACACACACACACACACACACACACACACACACACTCACACACACACACATAGACACACACACACACACACACACACACACACACACACACACACACACACACACACACACACACACACACACACACACACACACACACACACACACACACACACACACACATGCACTCACATGCACACACACGCACACACATGCACATACACACACAAACTACAAGTACATATAGATAAATAGATAGATAACTTTCTGCAAACTATACCATGCAGAACTGCCTGGCTATGCCTGCATTGTTTGCCTGCATCCACTGTCACCATATACTGAACAGAGGTGTGCATCTGTCCACTCACTTCATGATTTATAAAACTTCGGGCTCAGGTGCCTTGTTCCAGCTTGTACCCTATTCTGCAGTAACAAATGCAACAATGGTCACTTGCACTGCCCCTGTTTGTTGCTGTATGGTTTCAAACTTGCTGGCGACTTTGTTGATTTTCACAATTATTTAAAAAAATCTTTTTTTTCTGATGCCATGCAGTGCATTACTACTGATGACACAAATCATGAACGACAGACTACAAACAAAACACTTGCTTAAAAAGACATCTGTGATTTCTCAAAATTACCATATACATTTAGAACTTATCTGATATTATGCAGGGATTTAACAATTTTGTTACAGTCCCAAAACAGATATTCGCATTCACTGTAAACATTCACATTTTCATTAGCACGTATAGTCACAAAGCTTTTTACATTCCATTTACTCAAGAAACAAGAGCAAAGTTCATTGAATGCAGAATATCTGTTGAAGCAGTGAGCATAATCCAGTGCTTACTTAATGCTTAGCAATTACTTTCACAGCCTTAAGAAGACTTTAATGTATCAGCATAAACTGTAAATATATAATTGAAGCATTCTTATAAAAGCAAAGATATGCACATGTGCATCTACAGTTTTTCACTTTGTAAGCACTCCATTTAATATATAAACTAAATCAATGCGTTAGTATTTTGTTTAGTATGGCATACGTTCTCTAGAGGCCCTTCTCAGTTTACTTATATAATGCTGAAATGCAAATCTACAGAAAAATGAGAGTTACTAATATGAAACTGATCTGAAGCAAGGTGCGCAGAATTATCATTAATGCAAACATGTCAAACATAGAAAAAAAGTCGGTTTATAGTCAAAGACAAAATCAACATCAAAGTAATTTGTTATCAAATGGTATGGAATGGGGTGGTGATATATAGAAGAAAATTAATTAAAAACAATGGCAAGGAAATGCATTCAGTTTTTGGTAAAATTCTGGGATTTTCATAATTTTTTTGCAACAAGGATGTTTTACAGATGCTTTCAACATTATTTTAAAGTACAGCACTAGTCCCACTTTGGGGAAAAAAACAAAAAGATCAGCCCTCGGGGAAATTACGAACTGATTCCGAAATCAAGAACGATCTCAGGAACATCAAGAGTGGCGTATCACTACCCAGTGAATCATTCTGCATTGTTTTAACTTTATTAACAGGATAAACCCATACAAAGTAGTTATCTTAAGTGGTGAATCACACAGGTGACAAATGGAAACTCACAGAATCAAACCTGTGGCTTTAGGATGAAGTTCACTAGCAACTCATAGGCTTTATCCTGCAGGCTAAACTAGCAACTAGCTTTGCTACGGAATCTAAGTTGCACCTTTCTCATAACCCTTGCTACTTTACAAGCAGATCTGGCTTTTCCTTCATCTTTCAAAAGGCAGCAAAATCAGATAATGGAAAACTAGCTCTTTACATTGGTATTGAGAACTGTGCATCAAGAGTCAAAATGCATCACTCCTTACTAGGTGCAAACAGTATGCATCAGCAGAAAAAATCTGCAGGCAAAAAGTACTAAGGTTCTGAAGTTTATCAGACTAGTTATCTCAACAGTACTCTTTAAAAACACCCTACTTGATGGCAACACCACTGTAAACAAAACAGATATATACCTCATTTGACAAGATATGCAAACTGTGACACAGTGCCTGCCTGGCAGAAACCTTGAGACAACTTACCTAGGTTTGACAGGATTAAGGCTAATTATGTTGTGGACATTGCTCGAGTTGAAGTAAACAATCTACAGTCTTCACACCACTGGACAAGCAGCAGGATATGGTGGAATTATTGCACATACTAGTAATCTTAAGACAAACCTGTCTGCTTAGGAAAATGCTCCTGTCATTTCATACGATAACTGAATATCTATGAAAACTATAAGATTCATTCTGTAACTAAGGACCAGTGTTCATAGACAGAGGATTTGGTGACTGTCTGCCTGGGATGAGATGTGAAATCAGCAAGTGTGTTTTCCTGTGATGAGATATTTCACTTTCCAGGGAGTACAAGAACCGAACTGGGAATTTTACATGACTTCAAATTCAAAAAAAAAAAAAAGCAAATAAGAAAAAAGGGAGACAAGGAAAACACAAGACAAAAAAGTGAAGGCAACTGATAAATGAAGGAATTAACAATAAAATGGGTGAGACACTTCCCTCTGCTTGTTGAGTGTTGTTGTTGCACCACAACTACTACTAGACCATAGTTTATATATTTGAAATGATTATCACAAATTCCTTGGTATAACTCCTTCAGTGTTGCAATTAAATTGGGATAGATGGCAGTGTCTCACTCTCTCTCTCTCTGTGTATATATATATATATATATATATATATATATATATATATATATATATATATATATATATATATATATATATATATATATATATGGGTCCCCTACAGAAGACCGACACCCACATCGCCAACACCGAAAGCCTGACACACGAAATATCGACAATGGGGAAAAGGTAAGTTTCCATAGTGCGGAATGGAAATATTTCCATTCTTGCACTGTAGTGCGATCTCGGAGTTGGTATATTAACGTTACGGGGGGTGTGAGGGGTGCTGTTGTCGGTATTTCGTGTGTCGGGCTTTTGGTGTCGGTGATGTGGGTGTCAGTCTTCTGTAGGGGATCAATTTATATATATATGTATATATATATATATATATATATATATGTATATAAAAGCAAAAAGCAAAAGGGTAGAAAACAATACAGTACTAGAAAATACTTGTGTAACAATTACAATCAGTGGTACTGAATACAGAGAATTATGACTGGATATCCTATTTTTAACCCGTTTATTATATCTTTAAGACATATACAATGAAATGCTCTCATTGGAATCTTGATTGCAGTTCTTTGCAGTGCATGGAGCTTTATCTGGTTAATGTACTACTAGTTACATGGAGAAAAAAATCTCTGTTTCAGCAACACCAGCTTTTAAAGACAAAGTATTTAATGAGTGCTGTCAGAAAGATAGTATAACACAATCCTTTTATGTTTAAACTCATCTTGAGATACTCTCAAATGTCCAGATTTTTACCTCCTATGTCTGGTCTGTTTCTTATAAAATCTTTATTTTTTGGACAAATCACTGAGTGTTGAAATTACTAAATAATGAAATACATCAGAGTTTTATATATTGTATACTTCAGAAAATGCAAGCAAAGACGCATGCTGTTATTCTAGCCACTTTAAAAGTTTACAAGGGTAAGGGACACTGTAGTGTTACAATGAGCAGGCAGAACTAAATATGTTTTTTATTCTGCTGTGGTCTTTTCCTGGGCATTACTGGTAGACATGATTGCCTAGTACAAGACCTGACCTTAACAAGTTAAGCAGGGGGTGCTTGATGTTTCTTAAAATTGGGTCATGTGCTAGTAGTGCTTAACGGATTTGTCTTTTTCCAAATATCGGAATATAGTCATAGCGCTCCATGCATTACATAATATTAATCAAAGTCATACAGATCAACACAGAGGAAAAAGTGCCTATCACTGCACAAAATTTCGACATTCAGGCTCAAACCATAAGAATTACAGTTTACAGAAGGAAGATAGATTCAATTAATAATAATTTAACAATACTAAAAACAGAAATCAAAATAAGATGCTAAAAATAAATACAGAAGAAAAAAAAATAAAGCTTTTTAAAGCAGAAACAAAAACAAATAAAACAACAGGAACAGACTTAGTAGAAATACAAAGATATAAAACAAACAGTACTATAATATAATAAAGAGGCACACGTAAAAAAAACTTACCCACCACCAATATATGCCATAAACTTACAGTTTACAGTTTTCATAGTGCAGTTAAAGATGTGTAAAGTGAGCTATGTAGAGAGTTATGTAAATAATTTATAGTTATATTGCACATAAATAGTGTTTTACCTATTTAACGGGTTATGCTATGGGTTTGTTGTTCAGCAGTCTAATAGCATGTGGGAAGCAGCTGCTATGGACTCTGGATGTCCTGCATCTAATGCTTCTGTAGCACTTCCTTGTTGGCAGGAGTTTGAACACTCCATAAGCTGGACGATGTATATCTCTCAATAGTTTTCGGATTGTACCATACCATCTGTTTGAATATATGTCCTATAGGAATTGAAGGTTGGAGCCATTGATTTTTGTGGCCTGTTTAAAGATCTTATCCAGTGCCTTTCGATCAGCTTGAAAGCAATTTCCATGCAAGACAATGATGTTGTTTGTCAGTACGCTCTCCATCGTGGCTCTGTAGAAGATAAGGAGGACCTCTGGGGGAGATTAGTTCTGTGAGGTCTCCTAAGGAAGTGTAGGCATTGTTGGGCTTTCTTTATAAGGCAGGAAGTATTTGTGGCCCAACTTAGGTCTTGAGAGATATGTACCCCTAGGAATGTGGTGCTACTTACTCTCTCCACTGTAGCACCATTGATGATGAAAGGGGTGGGTGGCTTATTTTCCTTCCTCAAATCGATGACGATTTCCTTGGTTTTTCCAACATTTAGTGCTAAATTGTTGTCAGTGCACCAATGAACAACTTGGTTCACCTCCTCCCTTTAGGCCCCCTCATCTTCTTTGATGATAAGGCTGATCACTATTGTGTAATCTACAAATTTGATGATTCTGTTTGACTGATGAATAGCTGGGCAGTCATGTGTTAGAACTGTGAAAAGTAGTGGACTGAATACGCAACCTTGTGGGACCCCAGCATTTAGGGTGATGCTGTTTGAGTGATGTTTTCCAGCTCAAACTATTTGAGGCCTTTCAGTCAGGAAGTTGAGGAGCCAGTTGCCTATTTTGTTTTCTATGCCTAGATTACTCAGCTTAGACAGCAGTTGCTGTGGAATTAGTGTATTGAAGGCAGACCTGAAGTCTATGAACAGCATGCGTATGTAACAGTCCTTCCTCTTAATTCACAAATCTCCATGAAAGAATAAGCTTATTCTTGCACGGAGAGGTTCGTGTCTGTTTAGAACAGTAGCATGAGTTGCATATTCATGAAGGCATGCTGCTGAACTCTCTACATGGACACGATCCATGTGCAAGCACAGGGGGCATGTCCGTGCAGTGCATGGACATGAAATACACCCCCTGCACTGAGAAAGTGCCATACAGCACTTCTGAAGCCATACTGGCATAATATTAGAGCTTAAGTCTAATATCATGACAGTATTTCAGTGTTCATGGACACTGAAATGCAAAATAGAGCATTTCTGTGTCTGCAGACACTGAAAGAAAAACGACACTAGGAAAGCAATACACGGGGTGTGTCACAGCCTCCATGACACACCCCGTGAATTGCTAAAGCGACATATGGCCCTTCTGCAGTCTGCAAAAGCAGGAAATGTGTACAAATGCACACATAACGGGATAAATCCCCCAAGTGTACACAAGCACATCTCCAGCCCCACAAAATACATAAAGCTCATACTGAACATTATTATTATTATTATTATTATTATTTTACATTTGTTAACCAGGGATGTCTGACTGAGCCGAAAAGGCCCTTTTTCAGTAGAGGCCTGGGGAGAAAAGCTCCACAAAGAAAAATTACAGACACATTTAGTTATTTAGACATGATCAGTATGCACAGAAATTACAAGAGACATGTTTTTACAGTGGTATGCGGCACATAAACAGTTACAGTGGAGAGAAACAAACAAAAAAATATTAATTTTAAAAATAAAGGTAATTAATAGATTTGTGGTGTACAGCTGAAATTTGGAACATAGGTAGAATACATACATAGTACACAGGTACAGTACATACATTGTAGATTAGCCAGTGTTTGTGAGTAAGACTGAAAACTATTATCAAGTGCTCTAGATTTAGTATGTATATGTTATCCGTTTTCACTAGCCTGGGGAGCAATCATGGCACTGCCAACTTTTCTTGAGATGTTGCCTGATGAGGTCTTTAAAGGAGGCTTTGGATGATGTGTTTTGAATGCCAGTAGGGACAGAGTTCCATTTTTTAGCCACTGGACTACTATATAATGCATCTCCAAAGCTATTGTAGCTGTTGGTGACTTCTAGTAGTAGTTTGCTTGATGATCTAAGAGGCCTTTTGGCTGAGTGATGTTGTACTAGGTTTTTGAGGGCAGGACACCTATTGGGGAGGTAATAGATAGAAAGACAGAGGCAGAGCTGATTGTAGGTTAGGAGGTTGGGCAGTTCAATCCAGTGGAGCTGTCTCAAAGCAGTACAGTGATGAGTTCTATATGAGCAATTTGCAGCAAAGCGGGCAACTCTGTTATAGCAAGCTTCCATTTTGCTTAGTTCAGTTTTGTTGAGATTAGTCAGAATGGGAGATGCATAGAGTAGGGTGGATAGAAGTTGGGAGCGAGCAATGGCTGATCTTGTGTTGTTGGTAAGAAATGGTTTGATACAGTAGAGTGTCAGTGACCCCAGTTTGGCATGTACTTTTTTAATAGTTAAGTTGAGATGACTATCAAATTTTAGGTGGGAGTCTATGGTTATTCTCAATAGCTTAGCCTGTGCCACTGGAGCAATTAGAGTAGCATTTGTGGAGTAGATAGTGAATTGACTGTTAGTGTTTTTGTTAGAACTGGTTATAATCATAAGCTGAGTTTTCTTTGGATTGAGGATAAGTTGGGCTTTGGTAAGGATGTTTTCAACATCAGAAAATGCTAGTTGAGTTGTTTGCAGGAGGGTGGGAATGTTTTGTGCAGCACAGATTAAGGTAGTGTCATCTGCATACTGAATTATAGATGCATGCTGTGTGGAGGTATGGAGATCATTTGTGAAGACTGTGAATAGCAGTGGTCCTAAGATAGAACCCTGTGGGACTCCTATAGTTATGGGCAGCTGAGGAGAGAGAGGATTTTCCCATTTCACAGCTTGGTACCTGTCAGTTAAGTAGCTTTGGAACCAGGTAAGAGTGGAATTTGATAGATTATATTGGTTTAGTTTGTTTAGTAGGATTTGGTGTGAGACTGTGTCAAATGCTTTGGATATATCCAAAAAAAGAGTTGACACTTGTAGGCCTTCATTTTTGAGACGGTTTACTGTGTCT
This sequence comes from Protopterus annectens, assembly GCF_019279795.1. Lineage (NCBI taxonomy): Eukaryota > Metazoa > Chordata > Ceratodontiformes > Protopteridae > Protopterus > Protopterus annectens. The sequence continues at coordinate 61,538,527 of NC_056746.1, forward strand.
GTGATGCAGAGGAGGGCTGTAGTGGTACTATGGGCAGGTCTGAAACCATGCTGAGTAGGTGACAGGATGTCTAGGAGATAGTTTAGCATCTGGGTATGGATGCATTTTTCTAGGATTTTGGCCATGGGGGAGAATAAAGCAATGGGTCTATAGTTATTAAGTTCAATGGAGGTCCCGCCTTTATGTATGGGTGAAAAATAGGATATTTTCCAGAGTTTGGGCACATAGTTTTCAACAATTGACCTGTTTATGAGAGTGGAGTCTGGGATAGCAATAGCATCTGCTGTGTGTTTCAAGAAATAGTTGGGGAGTAGGTTGGCTGCTGTTGATGAGGTTTTTAATTTGGAGAGCATGCTTTTGATTGAAATGGTGGAAACTGTTTTGAGGGTAAAGCTTGTATTAGTATTATTTGTGTTGGGGGGGGGGGGATAGTGAGGAAGGAGCTGTCCTGTGATACCAAGGATAGAATTGAGTTCACAAAGTGGGAGTTGAATTGTGTTTCGATGAGAACTTTAGTGTCAGGGGTGGTTGGTTTGGGGGTAGCCTTTTGGGTGGATTTTAGTAGCTGGTTTACATTTTTCCAAAATTTTTGTGGGTTGTGTTGGTATTTAGTTTGTAATGTTGTGTAGTAGGATTTTTTGTCCAGCCTAATGCATTTTTTTGCACAGTTGCGCAGTTCTTGGTACTTAGTTAGGCTTTGTGTTTCTTTGTTTTTTTGATAGTAAAGCCAGGCAGTGTCTCCAGACTTGAGGATTTGTTTGGTTTCTTTACTGAGCCAGGGGTTTGTAGAGGTTCTAACCTTGATTTTGCATAATGGAGCGACAGTGTCTAGGTGTTGTAGAAATGTTTTGTTGAAATATGCTACAGCCTGGTCAAGTAGGAGGGTTTTTAGGGGGGTCCAGTCACAGTTACAGAGTAAAGTGTTGAGGACCTCAGTAGAGAATTTTTTGTGTTTCTAGTGGATATATAGTTAGTGGTTTTGCATATGCTTGTTCTACTACGTATAAAGTATATTATGCTGTGGTCACTATTGTCCTGCTGCTGGGGTTCTTAGTTAGGACCCAGTCAAGGATGGATTCCCTTTTAGATTTTTTATCACATCTAGTTGGAATTTGGACTAGCTGCTGGTAGCCACGGAGATTTATTAGATTTATTAGATTACTTGGTGGTTCTGATATACAGGTGAACCAATCTAGGTTGAAGTCCCCCAGAATAAGGGTTTCTTGTGAGTATGTGGAAGAACACCAGGATAAGAAGTCTTCAAGGCTAGCAGGTGTATTACCAGGTGGAATATAGATCACAATTGTGGTGATGATCTTTTTAGGGTGAAGTTGAAGTTGTGAGATAAGTATGTCCCAATTATTGGGGGAGGGGTAGGAGTTTGGTAATTGACGGTTAGTTAAGTTGGACTTGCAGAGTAAGGCAGTTCCACCCCCTTTACGAAGTGGTCTGTCTTGTCTAATGATATTGTAGTCGGTAGGGAGAACTTCTGAGTTTTTATTTAGCCAGGTTTCTGTTAAAGCAACTGTGTCTGGGGAGTAGTGTGCTATTGTGGCCCGGAGTTCAGGGATTTTATTTTTGATACTTCTAATATTAATATTTAGCATTAAAAGATGGTTGGTTTTGCTGCTGTTGTTGATTTGCCCAGAGATGAAGAAAGTGGGGGTGTTATGTTCTGATATTTGTGTTGGAGCAGTTTGTGTTGGACAGGATGGATTTGGGCCTGGGTTGGGGTAGATATCCCCACTTATGGTGAGCCTGGAGTTAAAATGATTATACAGATGTTGGAGTTTGGTGAGGAGTGTGAGAAAGTACTGTGTTTTTTTGGAGTAGGAATGAGAGCATATATGTTTAGTTCTGAATTGGTCCGTTATGTAGTTCTTGTATAACTGTGGGCAGATATTACTATAATGTGTGGTGTCTGTATACAAGAGTGCATAATGCAGTGTTGTGCTACTAAGTTTAGGGATATTGCTAGAGTGATAACTTGTGGTGTTGTAAAGAATTATGAGAAGACAGACTAGACTTAGTTGTGTGATAGTCATGGTTATAAAGTTTAAGTTGTTTCTAGGTGGGGGGTCTGAATAGGAATTATAGGGTTGCACTATATGTGGATGGGGAAGTAGTGTGGGTGATGTAAAAAATGCCTAGTGGGAATGAAGAGTGATTGGGAGTATTTTGTGTGGAGCAAGTTGGTGTGGTATAATGTGATATGACTTGAGGAGCTGTGATTGGTGGAGGTGATGTGAGGGTGAGCTGTGGGTGTGGCTGTGATTACTATAAATGAAGAGGTAGTGGGGGTAGGAGGGAATAGGGGGCATGGGAGCGGAGAGAGCCTGAGCGTTAGCGAGGGCGAATGGAGCGGGCAGAGCCAACCAAGACAAGAGAAAAAAGTAAGTATTACTTTACAAATCTGAACACTTTTAAAACAAATTCCTGAGGTCTAATGGCTTACTGGCAAGCAGAATGTAATTGCTGAAGAGCACTTGTGTCCTGGTGGGAGACTAGAAATTTAAAGATGGCTCCATGCTCAGCAGGATTCTAATATAGACTTTGTATTGGGGGAGGAAGATAGCATAAGGCGTGCAAACCAGGTGGAATGCAAAGAAACCAGAGAGGCAATCAGTGGAAATCAGTGAAGACCTCAGAGGGGGTAAGTAATAATTCAAACCACCTGTAAAGTGAAGGAGAGAAGAGACAGCAAAGTTTATTAATGTTGGGAGTGTGTCTTCACATTGACTTGCTGATTAGTAACCAGTTTGTGCACAGATTAGCGTAGGGAGATACATTAGCAATGAAGGGGAATGTATAGAGATGCAGATAAACAGGTGGGCCTCCAAGTGATAAAAACTAAGGCAGAAAGCACTGAGAGGGCTGCTTGATGGTTAATTTAGTCACAGGGATGTGAATTAAATGTATACTGTCTATTCCTATAAGGAAATTCACCCCGGGGATCACGTCAGTCGCTCTGCTAGACAGGGGTCTAGGGAAGTAAATAGTGTGGGAAGAAATAGCCAGGGAATTGTTATGGCTATGCTTGTATAGGCCCTAGGGCTGATAGCCTAGTACTAACCTGTGAACCTATGAACCTATTGGACAGTTAGGATTACTGTACTAGCGGGGGGGCACAAGGCTACAACAGTCAGTTTTATTAGCAAGCTGAGAACTACTAAGAAATACTGCTAATGTAATAGCTTCACTCTCATAAAACATACAAGTAGAATGCCTGGGTGGACTGAACCTGCTCTTGAGGCTCAAAATGTATATCCTTGTTTAGTTTGCAGTACTGACTCCTTCTTATACTGTATGGGTGGAGTGGCAGCCGCAGACTGCAGATTTGCTTGAGTGTGCTCCTGCTCTTGAGGCTCAAAATGTATATCCTTGTTTAGTTTGCAGTACTGACTCCTTCTTATACTGTATGGGTGGAGTGGCAGTCACAGACTGCAGATTTGCTTGAGTGTGCTTCTGCTCTTGAGGCTCAAAATGTATATCCTTGTTTAGTTTGCAGTACTGATTCCTACTTATACAGTATGGGTGGAGTGGCAGCCTCAGACTGCAGATTTGCTTGAGTGTGCTAAGTGGAATGCCTGGGTGGACTGACCCTGCTCTTGAGGCTCAAAATGTATATCCTTGTTTAGTTTGCAGTACTGATTCCTTCTTATACTGTATGGGTGGAGTGGCAGCCGCAGACTGCAGAGTGTGCTTGGCAAGCAGAATGTAATTGCTGAAAAGCACTTGTGTCCTGGTGGGAGACTAGAAATTTAAAGATGTGACATCTCACTTTTCACTTTTCACATGTCATGCATCAGCATGAAACACACAGAATCTTGAAAGCCCAATCATTGCAGTATGTCACAAACACAGTCCCAAGTAGTTGTCACAACATCACAATACACACCCCCATAACCTACAGAACATAATAATAATATATCCTTGTTTATAACGTCCTAAGGGATGTTTAAGTGTAGCTAAGTGGGTGTGTACATTACAGCTTAAACATCCCATAGGAGTTAAATGAAAATAGAGAAGGAAAATGTTCAAGCCATGATAGTGTAGTGGTTAGAGTTACAGCTTTACATGCATGTGTTCAGGGTTTGCATCCCCAAACAGAGAATCTATTTTATCATGTGAAAGTAGTGCTAAATTTATTTTAGTAAATGTAAATTATGTAGCAATTATATTTTGTCAACCAGGGTAGAGTAGCAGCTCCAAAACTGAGATGTCAGTGTATAAAAGATGTGAACTTCATTATAAACACACGTGTCCCATACAATATAATCACACAAGAATATTATGTAATGAAAGCACATAGGGAGATGTCATGGAAGGTAAACGTAAAAGTATAAATGTGTATGTAAATATTTATGTTACAGTATACGATGACTGGGCATTAACATATACAAATTAGTACGCAAATTGGCCAGCCCAAGCACAGTGCCCATTAAAAATCCAAGAGTATGCAAATGGAAAAAGGTCCAGATGCCTGGACCATTTCCATTTGTATATCACCTGTTTGTATTTCCAGTTTGCAGAGGTAGAATGGGTAAATGAAGATCTCCATTGTATTTACAAACATATCTCACTATGTGTTATGAGTTGAAGAACTCATATAATATAGCAAGATATAATAAAAAAATACAATGGAGATCTTCTTTTTAACAGAGAAAGGAAGATCTCTGTTGCCTTTTTAATATATCTCACCATGTTATATGAGTTCATCAACTCGTATAGCATACCGAGATAAGTTAAAAAAGTAATTGAGATCCCCCTATCTCTGTTGCTACCTCTGTACGGCACTGATGTACTGCGTAAGTGTCGGAAGTGCAGTACATCAGAAATGGCCCAGGACACTGGAAAACTGTGGAAGGCCAGCAAGACATTATTTAAGAAAGGTAAGTATTATTTTTCTTAAATAATGTCATTGTATAATAGCAGAAACCCACGGCTGGGTGTGGGGAATGTTGTACTTACCCATGGTTGCCTTGTATGGTGATGAGGACATTGCCTTCATGACCAAACCACACCAACTGTGGGTAAATCCAGCATTACCCACACCCAGCTGTGGGTTATTGCTTAAATATAACATTATATGTATGATATGCATAAATTTGCCTTAATCAGTTTACATCCATCAGATCTTGTTCTGTCCAGCAACAAAACTATCATCCCTGCCAAGTATGAAACCCAGGGCACTGTCCTCAACAATCACACCAACATACCACAATACCATCTGATCTGTGAGACACTGTAGTGCTTTAACGAACATATCGTGCATTCAGGTAATTTAACATTAATAAAAAAAACAGCAGTCCCAACTGTTGAACCTATGACCCTGAACATTTTAATCAGAGGAATGTACCCAGTACACCAGCTGAGCTGTAGGAATTAATGTTGCTTTTTCAAACATATCATGCAATTGAGGCATACAGCATTAGGGGGAAAGTGTAGTGGAACCTTTTTTGTGGTGTATATAGACATATATACACACACACACACACACACACACACACACACACACACACACACACACACACACACACACACACACACACACACATATACACACACACACACACACATATATATATATATATATATATATATATATATATACATACATATATATATATATATATATATATATATATATATATATATATATATACATACATGTGTGTGTGTGTGTGTATGTGTATAACATGCAGTGCAGTTATATCTCTGAATCATCTCTCCCAACCTGTTAGTGCAAGGAACCTATACAAAGCCTGTAAAAGTGTGGGGGGGGGATGGGCCACATATACGGACATAGTTAGAAAATCGTTACAAATGAAGTTGTGTTACAGCAACAGTGTCTGTTTCAGCAAACAATCACTAAAGGATATGATGATGGGAACTGAAATGTCATGTCATGTATTTACTGACATAAATCCTTGGATCATCACCGTAATTTACCTGACAAATAGAAGTAAATTGTGGAACTGAATAAAAGTATGGTACAAACATCTGCACATTCTGTGGAAGATCTAGTTGGAGAGAGGTATGTTCAGAACCCCTTAATACAATGAATGTGGACCAAGCCTGACAAAGGGGAGGGCAAAGGCATGAAAATAGGGACAGGTACAAAATACGTCAGTAGATAAGAGAACGTTCATGTAGTGACAGTCTATGTCCTAACATGTATAATCTGAAATATCACAAATCCAGGACTCAGTTGCTTCTCATTAGTTACTGACCTCAGTCCCCACATCATCCCATTGATGTGTCATGTATACATAACAGTCATGGGAACCAGACCAAAGATATTGGCCACACAACTGGACATCCTATGAATATGTGGACATATTCCAAAGACATGCATCTGGAGCATTTCTCCCCGGGCCTCCGCTGAAAACAGGCTCTGTGTAACCTAGTCGGACTTTCCCAGTCAACAAATGTTAAATAAAAAATAAATAACACAACAGTAGGAAAACTACACTGAGCTACCAAGCAATGTCCAGACTACAATCAGACTGACATAACACTACCCAGGTCCAGCTCTGGGGCTGTACACATGCAGTAGCAAATATAACAGGCAGTACAGGGATGTAATACTAGTGGAACACAGACACTGGTGTGAAAGTGCATACCCCCAAACAAGTGCACCACAGTGACAGCAACAGACCAGTAAGCAAACTGAACATGACAGTATAATACTGTGAGAGCAACCACATACCGTTTGCCACTCACAAATTACTCCTACATATACTGCCCCAATCCACAGTGTATTGGGAATCCAGAGGTGTTACATGACATTTCACAGACAGCCCCTACAAGCATACGGACCTGATAGACCACCAGCAGCTGATGCAGCATGCAGAGTCATATAAGTAAAGGATGTATAGCACTCACAGATGCTACTCTTCCTACCCAGCCTAAAACACATAAACACACAACACTGCTACACAACCTTGGCAGTCTGTTCACAATGGCCAGAAGACATACTGTCATATGTGCAGATTTCCACAGAATTATCAGGGTGTGGACACACAACTCTGGCCACCACTGCATACCATGGCCAAGAGTCTGCCAGGTCATTGTCAATCTAACTAGTGTGCAGTTGGTAATTAATGATATACCATACCTCTGCACCTTGTAGAGCAGGACATCTGGACAAAGCATGGCATACCTATGGGACTGGGGGCTGGAAAGAGGGACATATCACACATAATGGTGTTACAAACTGAGACAGTAGCTGCTGTTACATGTGTTGTTGTAACATCACATCCCTGAAGGAAACGATGTGTGGAACACCAATGGATGACAATACGTACTGACTACAATCCTCACATTATCCTACAAACCCACAAAAACAGATGTTGGTCGAGGAACAGACCAAGCATAATAGGCAAACATCTGGCCAGTCTGTGGACAACATGCCAATTGAGAGCTATGTCAGAGGCATATCACTATCAGATGTCAAGTCACCCAATAAATGTATGCCCAGACAAACCCTGTCAGTGTAGCAAACCCCCATGTGTATAGCAACACTAATGACATACAAGCTGTACCAAACTCTGGAGCTTTGTCCCCGATGTTGCTGGGCTGTCTCCACATGTCCTGTCCTTTGAGGTATTTCCACCTACTGTCTGTGAAGCTGTAGCCCCCACACCTCTGTAATATTCCCCAAACAGGCCAGGTAAATGGGCAAGACCCACATGAAGGACATCCCATATGGCGGAACTAGCAGGGGTGTCCAGGCCCACAACACAATACTATGTGGGCACCTACATAGCTTTATGGCCTCAGCAATACCTGACAGGATAACATCAACCCCCTCAAGGTAGGCTGACTGCTTGTGGTGGACAGCAGCAATACTCAAACCACAGATGTGGTCCCTAGATTGGCTGTACAGGCAAAATCAGGAGCACACACCAACCTAGCAGCAAGTCAGCCTTTGTCTGATCAAGCATATAAGGTCACAGGTGGAATACTGTAAGGCTAACTTCTTCTTCTTCTTTCGGCTTTTCCTGGCTTGGTGTCGCCACAGTGGATCATCTGTCTGCTCTTGATTGGCAGTGGAGTTTTACAGTGTTGAGTTGCCAGTCCAGTGCCCAACCTTCCACAGAAGGCACACACATGCACACACTCACACCTAGGGCTAATTTAGAGTATCCAATTCACCTACTGCATGTCTTTGGAATGTGGGAGGAAACCGGAGCACCCGGAGGAAACACACGCGACCACAGGGAGGACATGCAGACTCCGCACAGAAGGCACCCCAGCCGAGAATCGAACCAGAGAACATCTTGCTGTGAGGCGACAATGCTAACCGCTGTACCACCATGGCCACCCACTGTAAGGCTAACTATGAGTACAAACTGAACACATCCACCAAGGAAAATCACAAGGCCATCTTCACATATGTCTGCAATCTCTGAGGCCACAATCCAGCCCACCCTGTAATGGTGGCCAATCAGGCCACATATACACATAACATAGCTGTAGGCAACCTGCTGTAGATAGGTTTAGGGCAAACATCACCCCCTGGCTTAGCAGCACTATAGCTGGATATGCACAGCACCCACACCCCTCCCCTCATCACCAGTGAGCAGGTACATATTGCCTACTGAAAGGCAACATATGTAGGTATCTATGGCACCTGATAACATCCCTGTCTGCATCCTACATGAACTCAGGCATGTGTACCCAGCAACATTACACACCGTAGTCACAACAAGGCTTGGCACCATCCACACCACATCCACATGGAAGATGGCCAATGGCATCCCCCGATACAGACATGAATGGGGAGTACAGGAATAGGAAATTAAGAAGGCCTCATCGGGGGGAATATGACACCTCAGGGCCAGCAGTGCAATGCAAGCAGATACAGCACTGATATGTTACAGGGATAGGGTGTGGTTGTGATTGGTGACTACTGGTATTCAATGTATATGTGCAGGTTCTGTACACATGTTTGCAAAATGTATGAGGTCCTGTGATGTGTCTCCCTTGTTATGTCTCCCAGGTGCAATGTTGCATCAGCAAAGGTCAACTTTCTCAGCGGCTCAGAAAAATATAATCATAGAAGCCATACTACACCACCATGCCATAATGTTTGGTTGGAGCCAGCAACATCTGCAGGAGAGGACTGGCCTGTGGGACGATCTTGTCCACAGGGTAAAGGATGTTGGCTTGCACGCATGTACATATGAGCAGGTCTGGCATTGTGAAAGTGACCTCATACTCCATGCCTGGCAAAGGGCTGCTGCAGTGGCCAGGGCCTGCACTGGCATGGGCCTGGCCTTGCAGACCCACTGACACCCACTGGGGAGTTCCATGGGTGCCTTGGGGCACCCATCCCAGTACAACATCAGAGTACAAACCCCCCACATACTGGAGGTGGTTGGCACCCAGACAATGGATGAGGATTGTGCAGGTAAGGCCCCAGTGTAGATTACTAGACTAGTGTAGCAGACATAATTGTAATTGTAGAGTATCTATGTGCATGTGTCAGGTCAGACTGCAGTTCTGCATGGAGTTTTCTAATGCACAGATGTGCACACCTATGGTGAAGGACAGCAAATTGTTTAGTATTGGGGTTGTACTGTACATGTACAGACATGCTGCATCGATCCTGTACCAGTGCCACGTGTGGGTCTGCTGACCATACTCCCCTCACACAACTACTTAGGTCCCACCTGTCTGCATGTGGGATGGCAGACTGTAGCTGGTAAGTACGCAATTCTACTGTTGTGGTTTGCCAATCCCACAGGCATGTGAATGCCACACAGTCTACCATGCACACAACTGTCCCTCATAGCCATATTGCTTTATGTGCATGTTCACCTGTGTTGGGGTCAACTGCATTGTATCACAGTGGTCACCACAGGGGCCTATCTGATGAGAATGTATCTTCCCTGTAGCATAACACATGGCCTGTCAGTGCAAGATGTCTGGACAGAGAGCAACACAATGTGTAGACAAACAGCCTAAGGTAGGGACATGTGTGAAACATTACTGTCATATAGTGGATATAAACAGTGTACACACCCATGTTAAAATGCCAGGTGTTTGCGATGTCTTTACAAACTAAGACCACAATATGTCAGTACTCATCTTTTCCAAACTGTGCTGTGAACTATGACATGAACAATTCCCTGTACAAACAATTAATCTGTTGGCCACCAAATATGGAGTAGACAAACTGTTATTGCAGTAGCTTGTGATTTACTGACAGCATACAGTCTGCTTGGGTGCACACCAGCCATCAAGTAAAGGCACTCTGACTAATATCAAATAACAGTCTGCTGTTCAAGTGGGATAATCATGACATATGCTCAGTTGCCTGCAACAACAACAGCCATGACTTGCAGACAGAGTACAAAGCATCTCATATTTGAAAGCTATCAGTCAAGAGTAGAGCACACCAACATTACCGCAGCAGTGTATACACCATGGAACACAGTGGAAACAGTTGTCAAAAGGTGGAGTGAATATGGGACAATAGTGCTGTTAAAAAGAACCTGATGTCCCTCCAAAAATGATGACAACACATCTCAAGACCTGGCCAGGGAGGTTGCCACGGGACATACAGCAACACCAAAGGAGTTGCAAAAACCTCTTGCTAGTACTGCTGTTCTCTACCTGTGAGAACAATCTCCCGTATTCTACATACACCTGGCCTATGGGATAGAGTCAGAAGATGGAAGCACTTCCACACACCAAAAACAGCCAGGTGTGGATACATATTGTAATACAGCACATCATGTCTTCCAAAGGCAGGTGTGAAAATGTTTTATGGTGTAATGAGCCTAGGGAGTGACCTCACAGCCACAATACCCACAGGTATGTGTTCAGCACAAGAAACACCTCTCATAACCTGAATACCAACATCCCCATGGTGAATCACACTGGTGGCAGTGGCCTGCTGTGGAGCTGCCATTCCACAGACAGAACAGGGCCTGTAGTCACGGAGGTTGGAATTCTGAGCATTTTCAAATAACACCCACTTCTGCACAAAAGCCATCAGGTGTTTGCAAGAACACTGAGGATGAGGAGGTGTGTCAGCCTTCAACATGACAAAGAACTGCAGCACACATCCAAAGCTACCTGAGAATGGCTCCACCTGAACAGAACCATGATTATGGATTGGCCAAGCCACAGCCTAGACCTACACCAGAAAAAAACCCCAGTGTGACCTGATGAGGGCTGTGCACATGAGCTGCCCTCACATTCTGACTGAGTTGGGTGACCTTTGCATGGAAGAGTGGTCAAATAATGCCAAGTCAGGATGTGCCATGCTGATAAACACTTTCACAAGTTGATATCAATCTCTCATTTAACAACCACGTGGCCAAAGTGGTTAGAAAAACATTTTATATAGCTCACCTAATCATGAAGGGATTCACATCTAGATCAGGGGAGGTCATTGTGCCTCTTTACTCATCCCTCATCAGGCCCATAACTGAGTACAATGCCCCTTTTGGGATGTACCTTACCAGACACCTGCAGCAACTGGAAAGACCCCAAAAGTACCTCACCAAGAGGATCAAAGGGCTCAAACAGATGCCATATGCTGCCTGGTTAAAGAAACTCCAGCTCTACTCAGTGGCATACCACTTGCTCAAAGGCGATCTGTGCCTGATGTATAAAGCCATGTCCAACCCGGAATTAATGGATATGCAGCACCTCAGAAAATCCAAATCCCATCGAGCTACGCGCTCGAGAGATTTGAACCTCAGCACTGAAATAAATAGGACATGCTGGAGGGACAGATTCATAACCCAGAGGCTCCCTTCACTCTGGAATAAAATCCCAGTCCAGGTTAGGCAGAGTCCCACATTGACTCTCTTCAAGAGGAATCTTGATGTGGATGGGAGATCGTGGGTTTACCCCGGCTATCACTTCTGTGTCACTGTTAGACAGAGGCACAGTATACTAACCTCAAAAAAAGGCATAGCAAAATTAATTTAAAATGGGTGGCGAAAGCCAAGCACACTCTGGCTAGGCTTATAAATGCCCTAGGGCAGATAGCCTAGTATGAACCTATGAACCTATAAACCTATGAACAAGAAGAGTGAATGCTGTAAGCCACTTACAAGGTGTTTCAACAACTTATCATTTTAAGAGTGTGCACGTATGGAATTAACATATTGTACATATTGCAGTCATCATATGTTACATGTAACACATGTGTTTGTTTATCGATTGGATTGCACAGGTCATTTGTCACATGGAAGGTGGGTGACATATTTGAATGCATTATTCTGGTCTCATAGTCTATATTACAAGAATATGGCATGTTCACAGGGTTGTGTACACTTATCATATCCACTGTATGCTTACAAGGCTGGTGGTGTAACAAGGATTGTGTGACCATACATTCACTGCTCGTTTGCAGATCTGACATGCACGTGTATGTCATTAATTAGTGATGTCACTCCTCAGATCATCCTGTGTATGTCACAGAGAAACACAGGGGTTATGAGAAATAGAGCAGACATATGAGCCAGACCTCTACACGTCCTCTGAGGATATGTACAGTTGTGAGGTATATTCTGTAGTACTTGCCACTGTGCTATACAGGTGAACAGCAATGATGTGTGTATGGCTGCCATCTGTGCTGGGGAACAGCCATCACATACTAACACTAATCACGTATCCCAAAGCTCTAAATTGTCAGTTACATTTTGCACATCTGGCTGCAATGCATGATGTTGACAGCCATGTGCCATGCATGTCACCATTTGGGTAACGTGTGGTCTGTGTAACAGATTTGTGCCACCTCACCTGTAAGTGTGTGCGTGTGTGTGTGTGTGTGTGTGTGTGTGTGTGTGTGTGTGTGTGTGTGTTTGTGTGTGTGTGTGTGTGTGTGTGTGTGTGCACCAGCCAACATCAATGTGCAGGTATTAATGTACATATGTTGTCTTCCTCTCCCAGGTGGTGATGGGGGTCTGGGTCCCCCCCTTTTGAAACAATGTCAGTATCTCTGCAGACTCTGCCAATGATGATAGGAATACTGAGGAACAGGTGTGGTTGTCAGGGGCTGAATCAGTGCCATTAGTTGGCATCCCACTCTTGTGCACACCATCACTGCATGCAGTGACAATGCCCATGCATACCCCGTCACAAGTGGAGTGGACACAAATGATGGGCAGCTGGCAGGTGGTGGCATTGAACAGGCTAGAGTAGTGACTATGGCAGGTATGAGTGTAGATACTGGCCATAGCTTGAGTGCAGGCAAGGTCCTGCACAGATGGATCGACAGTGGTGCTTGCAGGAGGAATGCTGCTTGTCAGGCCACTGTTGCAAGTGCCACAGAAGGAGTCATCAGACACATGTTCCAGACTGTCATGGATGCATAGGCACATAGTGAACGCCATAACACACAAATACTCAGGGTGGTGGATGCAACTCTACCTGATGTACGTGGTGACATAAATTACCTGGTTGGGTCCACACATCAAAATACTGAGGTGTGGATCCAACATCAAACTAATCACCTTGGGAATCCATATCCCTCTCCCCCCCCGGAAAAATAACCACCATGACCAACTTCTCCAAAACAAACCTTGGGCTCCTTAGAATAGAGGTGGCTAAGTTCACGGCACCCATGCAAATGAAGAATAGTTGCATGACCACTATATCATACACCATTGCACTGTACGAACATATTCACATATGCATGGATCTCGCCATAACCAATAGAACCAAGATGCTGTCCTCCAAAACAGGAAGCCAATATGGTGGTCCCCTGCCATACACAAACTCGAAAATGGAACAAACAAACTGATGTGGAATAAGGTGAAGTCCCAAGACTGGAACAACTCCCTTACTGTCCTCAACAAAATGTTGAGATCACTCATCAAATCCCCTAAAGCTAGCTATGAAAACAGAATTGCAGTGGATAAGAAAGACAAACACAAGGCCTTCAGTAGTTATGGTGCTAATCTCCATGCCAATACTCAGATGTGATCTGAACTACTGCACAATGGTACCTCCTATACCGAGCCAACAGATACTGCCAATATACTGTCTGACAGATTCAGTGCCAACCTGACTCCTCTCATCTCCCCAAAGGACCAATCACAATACCAGTAGATTGCCAGACACCCAATATTACTGTTGCACAGGTTAAAATAGCACTGTCCAAGGCCAGGAATGCATCTTCTATGCAACCTGAGATATCCCTGGCTGTGTTGTACATGAACTACAGAGTAATCTGGCACCACAACTGTGTGGAGTGTTCAATCATAGCCTCACCTCAGGCTTTTTCCCTACCAAATAGTGCACTGCTACAGTCATCCCTATTCACAAAGGAGGAGCAACTACAGACCCTGGGAACTATCACCCCATTAGCCTGATGAGTCTGATATGCAACGCTATGGAACACATCATCAATAAACAAGGATATAGGGATCTCCAAAGTCTGGATACCAAACAGTTTGGTTTTGTGGAGGGTAGATCATGCCTGCTCAACCTGGTCAACTTCTTTGAGTCAGTCACCAAAGCTGTGGATGATGTCATGGTGGTCATACAGCCTACCTTGATCTGGCCAAGGCCTTTGATATCATTCCCCACTCTGGCATCACAGAAAACCCACTAAGGTAGGCATCAATCCCTATGTCACTAGGTGGGCTGCACACTGACTCACAGATAGACCCTCAGTGTGAAAGTACATGACTCCAAGTCAGACTGATGACTAATCACGAGTGGGGTCCCACAGTGTTCGGTCATGGGTCCTCATCTCTTTGGTATCTACTTCTCTGAAGAGCTGGCCATCATAAGGTTACTCTGGTTGACAAAGTTTGCAGATGATTGCATGTTGGGAGCTATTATTAACTACCCAAGTGATGTTGACATCCAGCAGAAATGCCTCACTGAGACCAATGTATGCTGTCAGAAGCATGGCCTGAAGCTCAATGGCAAATATGTGTCAGCATCCCTTTTGGGAACATCTCAGTTCCCATAAATCACCACATCGATGGTAGTCCACCGAACACAGAAGGTATTATAAGAGATCTGTGAACACAGGTTAACAGCAACCTCTCTTTTGACCACCACATTGCCATTGTGGGCAGACAGTTCTTCTATGTGGCACATCTGATTACTAATAGTTTTGCATCCAGGAAGTAGGGGGTCATTGTCTTCTCCTGCCCTTCCCTCATTAGGCCAAACATCAGGTACAATGCCCCATTTGGCATGTACCTCAATGGATACCTGCAACAACTGGAAAGCCAGCAAACGTACCTCACAAAGATGATCCTAGGCCTGAAACAGTTGTCCTGTATTGACAGAGTCAAAATACTCCAAACATTCTCTGTCTTATATCACCTACTTAGAGGCAATCTCTGCTTGCCCAACAAAGCCATGTCTGACCAGCTCTGTTAGAAATGTTACATCCAAGGATATCCCAATCCCTCTGCACCACATGCTCAAGAGACCTCAACCTCATTACCACAATCAACAGAACATGCCAGAGGGATGGGTGCATAACCCAGAGACTGCCCATGATATGGACTATCTGTCCTATATATGTCAAACAGAGCACTTCAATAGCCCTCTTCAAGAGACATCTTGCTGAATGGATGAGAAATAGAGAATTTGCCCAAGAGATCACTGCAGTGGCTCTACTCCACAGAGGCACTGGGAAATAATGTCAGGTGGCACATTGCCAGGGTAATCCTTTGGCTAGGCTTGTAAAGGCTCCAGGGTCATTAGCCTAGTACACACGTATGAACCTAAACATCTGGATATTCCACAGACATCTGTACAGAGGACTGGAATTGCCTGCACAATGGTTTAACATGCTGCATGTGAGGCAGATGCCATTACCACGCTATATAAGGTAATGCCATCGGGAGGTGGTAAACAGGCATGGATGGTATCAAAATGCTATCAGCCAGACAGCATGTGATTGTTGGCCAAAGGGACATACACACACACACACACACACACACACAGTTGCCAGTACTGAGAGCAAACCCCCAACCTATCTAGTTATTTCTGCTACAGTGTTACACAGTTATCAGATGCACCATGGAGTTTACATGAGTTATCCTTGTCCTAAGTAACTTCTAAGGTGAATGACATCAGCAGGCCTAGTAAAGTAGGGTAATGGGACAATTACAGGGTGGTACACAAATCAAAATGGTATAACCTACACAGTACATGATTCTCTCTCTCACACACACACACACACACACACACACACACACACACACACACACACACACACACACACACACACACACACACACACACACACACACACACACACACACACACACCAGTATTGGGATTACATCTCCTGCATAGTTATGTCTACTATAGTGTTTCACAGTTACTGCATGCACTACAAATCTTACTGAACATTCATATGGCCAAAGCTGCTGATAACTGCACAGCTGAAGTAAAGTATTACAGGTGACAGTAAGACTGCTTTCCATTCCACCCTTACATCATGCTAGTTCTTTCTATCTGGCACTTCAAATGGCATTATGGCTCGGTTCTTCACCAGGTTAATGTATCAATAAGTTTGGCATAGCTGGG
Source organism: Protopterus annectens (assembly GCF_019279795.1). NCBI lineage: Eukaryota > Metazoa > Chordata > Ceratodontiformes > Protopteridae > Protopterus > Protopterus annectens. The sequence goes on from NC_056746.1 coordinate 61,555,060, forward strand.
AGCTGTCAGCAGTACTCGTTCATCACAGACATAGCCCCAGTACTTACTAGTTATGTCAACCCCTCCTGGGATGATTGAAGGGCAGTTTTCTGTGCTGCCACCCATTACCCTGGTGCACTTGTCCATTCTGAGGCACTGTTGCAACTACCTCATGTACACAGACAACCCTCCCCTCTAAACTCCAAACGCTCAAACCTGTGGGAGTTACCCGTATATCACCCAATGTGAACATATGCACTCTCCAGCAAAGACTGGACTAGCAGTTCAAGAGAATAAGATCAACACCAGCACCACACCATGTGGAGAACATAGCTCACCATGAGACTCACTTTGACAGCCATGAGACATACAGTGAAAAGCCAAACACCCACCTTCACAGAGGCACTCAATGGACATTTACCCAAACAGCACAGACCAGCAAGACAAACACCCACTCAGACACCATGACATGGCACATGCCAAGGGACACATATTTAACCTACACAGTGTACCCCTCAAGCTAAGCTCCTAAGGCTAACCACCTTGCAAAATATAGTTCTCATGGGTACCTGACTACTGAGGCATGCATATATCCCACTCAGTAAGCTGAATATGGAGCAGGTAACAGCCAAATATCTATCACATGCCAGCATTCAACACATGACACAGCCAGTCATGGCACTTCACAGCAACTACGAGTATCACTCTGTATCTATGTGGGTGTGAATGACCTGGGACACACCTCCCTGCCAGCATCAAACACATGACACAGCCAGTCATGGCACTCCACAACAACTACAAGTCCCACTAACAGAACTTAGTTTTCTTTTGAGCCAGTTCCCATTACTTACATCAAATCTCTACTACTCAAGCTAAAACCTTGCTCTCCTTCCACTGACAATCTATCTCCTACATTCCTCAAACTTGCTGCTGACTCAATTGCCTATCCTATATCTATACTAATTAATCAATCTATTCTGGAATCAACTGTCCCCACCCTTTGGAAATCTTTCTTCACTATCCCTCTTCATAAAGGTGGAAACTCCACTGACCTCTCAAACTGCCAACCCATTGCCATTCTGTCCCCCCTCTCCAAGATATTTGAAAAATGTATTCACTCACAGCTTCTCAATCACCTCCTCACACACCATTTACTTACCACTACCCAACATGGATTTCATCCTCAACACAGCACCCCCACTGCCCTCCTCTCCTTCACTCATATCATTGCAGAGGCCCTAGACAACAATAAACTAATTTCCTGTCTCTTCCTAGATCTCTCCAAAGCCTTCAATACTGTCTCTCATCCTCTACTCCTATCCAAACTCAGAAATCTCCACCTATCCCCCTACGTACTTGCCTTGTTTAATAGCTACCGATCTGGCAGGGAACAATCTGTCAAATGGCTCTCATCCTTTTCACCTTTCCTTCCAATCTCCACTGGTGTTCCTCAAGGCTCCATTTTGGGACCCCTTTTGTTTAACATCTTCATCAATGATCTTTACACCTCATGCAAAGAATTCTCCCTTATTCAGTATGCCGACGACTCCACACTTATATCCATCTCAAATAACATTCCTGAACTACACTCCCTGACCCAACATGCCCTACTATCCACTGAACAATGGCTCTCTCACAACCTATTGATCCTAAATCCCAAAAAGACCAAACTCCTACTTTTTCTTCCTCATTCTCTTTCTCTTCACAAAACCTCCTTTTTTATTACATCTTCAGACAATACAACTATCCAACCTGACACCCACACAAAACTCCTAGGGGTCATTATCGATGAAGAACTAAAGTTCAACCTACACATACTCCAATGTATAAAAAAAAAAAAAACAGGAACTAGGTCTGCTATATCGGAACAAAAAATTCCTAACCCCTGAATCTGGACTTACCCTGGGCCAAGCACTCCTCCTCCCCTCCCTCTTATACGCCTCCCCAGTTCTTACCAATATCCAGGCCTCCACTCTAAACAAACTCCAACAGACTTACCATAAAATAGCCAGATTCACTCCCTATACAACTCACACCACTGCATTTCTTTAAACTCTCTTCAATGGCTTGAACTTCCCCAGTTTCTGCTATCTTATCAATTTCATAAGCTACACTTTATTCTTTATGAACCCTCCTTCTGTTCATCTCTATCTTCCTTAGTCTCCATCTATATCCCATCCTGGACCCTTTGTACTTCTAATCAACAATTACTTGATATCTACCACCCAAAAAAGGTCAGTAGGCAAACTACTCTACAAACACTCCCTTGCCCATGCTTGGAACAAACTTCCCCTTGACTTACGTTCAATCTCCCACACCTCACACTTTAAAAATGAACTAAAAGCTTATTTTCTAAATTCCAGAACCTGCCCTTGCCATGACCCTGCCTAGTCTTCCTTCCCTTTATGTACCCTCAAAAGGACCATACTTAGTACCTCATTACACCTCTCTCTCCAATGTGTCTACTATGCATTTGCATAATTTTATACAAACAAAATTTTTTATTGTTGACCTATTGAACTATATCAATTTAAAATTGTTACTTAGCTTATTTTTAATGCAAATTTAACTTTATGCATGTAACCCAACATATGTGAATCTTTTTGCTATAACTGCTATTATGTCAATATTGTTTAAAATTGTACTTGTTTAAAATGTACTACTGGAGCTCTTCTCCTTGGGTCTCCACTGAAAATGGGCCACAAGCCCAGCTGGACAAACCCAGTTAACAAATGTCAATAAATAAATAAATAATATATTGAGTGTGTGAATCCATTCCAGGGAGAGTTGTACTCCTGTCCAGGGTTTGTGTGGTACAGCTACACCTAGCAACCTGTTTCTGCAGGATATCTGTAGATAGGTTGCCAATATGGAGACACAATGGGGAGTAACTTATGGGGGATACTGTAACTATTGCTGTCTGTGCTGCTTGTGTAACATGGTTGGTTGTAGCATAGACTGTCTGACATATGTACTGTTTTACACTGTGATGTATCATGTCATCAACTATTCACAGATATCATTCTTTGCTCACAGTTATTTACCAGGGAAATACAAGATGAATGAAGCTGAGACCATTATTCTGAGTCATAGACTAGACATTCTGGCACACTCCTGCCATCGTGGAGGGGTAGCTACAGTCAGTAGACTGCTGGTTCTGTGTAAATGGTCCAGCACCTTGGTAGTATGCTGGCTGGGGATCCCCTTCTTGTGCTTTTACCAACTTAACAGAATGGCCATATTCTGTTGGGGCCATACCTCTCAGCTGTACAGATACACCCAGGTTATCCAGAGGCAGGATTCGTATATCTGGTCAGTTTACCTTCACATTGTGGTTTACAAGTAGTTCTGTGGCTTTTCATTAACGTATGTGTAGTCAGGGGGTAGTATTGGTGGACATTAGAGTTTTAGACTTCACACACTCTATGACATCCATGCTTCTACACCCCCCTCTGTTATTCTCTTCTCTTCCTAACATTATGAAAGCAATATCACAGAGGTATCCCTATATGTGGGCTTTTATCTCAGTAGTATTTACGGTCTTGTCCACAGTTCTTGCAGTAGGACATGGGGAGGCATGCTACTGGCATTTGTCAGCATGGCCTTGCATTTGTTTTCTGTTTACTATGTTAGGTCGTTAGTTAGTACCCCCTGACATTCCGTACATTGGCAGTATGGGTGAGTCTTGGGCCTTTGCTAGAGGACTGTAGACCATTTGAGAGTGCTGCAGGCCATCTGTAGCAGGCCAATGCATTCTGTCACTCATACATTCCCAGGCTGCAAGCCAGTGGATTACCCTGGTGTGACAGTGGTAAATGGTTCATGTGTTCCTGTCAATTCTTCCTGTTCATACTGATCCACAAGTCTGAATGTGGGCAGGTTGGTGCTTACAGCTGCGGACACACCTGCATGGGACACCTATTCAGAATTCTGCGTCATGTATTTATTCCCATACAGAGATGGGGTCATGCTGTACTCATTCCCTACAACAAGGATATGACCTGTGATAAACCTGTGGCTGCTGGTGGGGTGTGCTGAGTGCATGTGTGATATGGAAGCTACTGGCACCTGACTCACAGATATACCTGGGACATTCCCCTTATGCTGCTTTGTGTATAGACATGGGCAGCCTGTCATTACTTTATAACCGTGTCTTTTGTGGTCTGCCTGTGACTGGCCATACTAGAGAAAGAGTAGTGTGATGCTAACCTCTATGTATACTTTCAAAGTTGTGTGCAGTTGACAGTTATTTTATATGTGCTCTGTGTAGGGTACTTCCACCTGTGTACTGTTTCTATGTATGGGTCCCCATTCATGACATGTCCAGCTTTCTGACGGTGACAGATATTGACATCTGGATAGTGAGTATGTACAACTGCTGACATGGGTGTAGCTGAGAAGCAGTGTGGTTGGCACTGCAGTTGTTGGAACATGGCCCTGTCAACCACAGTACTGTACCTAGGCCACTGAGATACAACCATCCAGGCCTACATGCTGACCACAGTACTGTACCTAGGCCACTGAGACACAACCATCCAGGGCTGCATGCTGACCACAGTACTGTACCTAGGCCACTGAGACACAACCATCCAGGCATACATGCTGACCACAGTACTGTACGTAGACCACTGAGACACAGCCATCCAGGCCTACATGCTGACCACAGTACTGTACCTAGGCCACTAAAACACAACCATCCAGGGCTACATGCTGACCACAGTACTGTACCTAGGCCACTGAGACACATCTATCCAGGCCTACATGCTGACCACTTCCAGGCAATATTAAACGCACAACAAACTTACCACACTGACTCCTGCATTTTGTACACATGCAACAATCTATGATGTAGATTGGGACAGCTCTGACAATCTGTGCTCCAGTAATATTACTCCGCAAACTTGCATGTTACTGCATTTCTACATGGGATTGGGGGGGGGTGCACACCTGAAGACTGCAAACATTTGCAGTGACTGTACTGGTATTTTAGTTACTCTGTTGACTTCCATTTCATATTGTATTGTGACCTATCATGCAGAAAGGAGGCATATCAGTAGCATACACATGTTATATTTTAATGGCATAAATTTCAGTTTCAGACTTCTTACCCTTCAGAACTAGAATCCAACTGTCTGTGTAGGTCTGAAGGAGGGCTGTTCACCATTGCTATCATTTGGGGCCTTAGTCCAGCCTTTCTTTATGGTCATCTACACCTGTCCTGCTGGGTGAGGCTGGTGGTGGGTATGTGACCCTCACTGACATTCATGTGTGTGACCTATGGACACACAGTTATTTGGGTCATCACATGTACTGCTGTGGGAGTTGTCACCTTGTGTAGTACTGCCTAGTATGTTGACCACAGCATTTGTTATGGATTTCCTGCCATCCCATATAGCTGTCAGCTGTCTGCTGCTATCCCATTCAGCCACACATTTCCCTTCCATGCTTGCATACATACAGCTATCAGAACATACTACTCCATTCACTAATTGATAGGAAGAGTAACTTACCTTGTTGCTGGGCCAGTATTGAGGATGGTGCTGGAGGGCTGACTATGTCAGATGCATGTAGTACACTTCCTATACATGGTAAAGCACAGGTAGTGTCATGTTTGGCATCCATTTTGCTGACTCTGCGAGTCGGAGAGAAGTGTCATTCCCTGGGTGCCTATAGTGTCAGTATGTGTGCTATGTGATGCCTCTTTTCCAAGGCCAGGGCATACTAGGCACGCCTCCATCTGCCTACAGGGGCTGGCTTAGGGTGCTCTTCGTCTGAGTCCCTCTGTGCCTGTGGGGACCTTGGCAATGGTGGGGCTGTGTGGCCCTTCCCCATCCTGTTCCTGCTGCAGCTATTTACACAAGATCATTTTGTGTAGCATGGCACATACTATGAACATGTGTGCACATGTGGCTGGAGAGTACTGCAAGACTCCACCAGATATGTCCAGGCAGTGGAACCGTGACTTGAGCATCCCAAACCCCCACGCTATAATGATCCTGGTTTGTGAGTGTGCCTCATTATGGCATTCTTGCATGAGTGTGTGAGCATTTCTCATGGGTGTCATCATCCATGGTGCCAGTGCATAGCCAGCATTCCCCACCAGATGCCATAAGGGATTTTCCTCCTGCCAAATCCTTGATACAGCTGTGAGGAATGCCAGATCCTGGCAGTTGATGGAGGGGAAGCCCTTGCAGTTTATGTAGACCCTACCCTGCCCACCAGATGGTGCTTTGATGTGGATGTGCATGCGGTCTTTGGTACCCAGTACCTGTAGGTATTCAGCTACATGGTGGAAGAGATGCATATTTCTGGTCAGTTCCTCACAGGTGTTGGGGAAGTAGATGTGTTCATGGACATGTGGTAGCATGGCATCCAGGAACTGATGGAGTACTCTGGATGCAGATGCCTTTGAGACCCACATGATTTCCCCAGTAGGTCTTTGGAAAGTACCTGTAGCTACTATTCTTAAGGCTACACATACCTTAGAATCCACTGGGATGGGTTCCCTTCTGTTTGTTCTGGATGTGAAGCAAGGCTGGCACAGCTCCATAATTTGCTGATGGATGGCCCTGTCCACCCTGTAAGGCTTTACAATCTCCAGGTCATGTAGCCCCTGACAGGTAACCCTGGGTCTGAACACTCTCCTCCTCCTCCTGGGTCAGCGGCAGTTGGCAGCATTATCCTCCTCACCACCATCAGCCTCCAGCACATAGTGATGTATGAAAGCAATGGCAGCCCCTAGCATTTTGTCAGTTAAAATTCCCAGGTTTACTCCAAAGGTGCAAAGTTTGTGGGGAAACGCAGACTGAGGAGTGTTTTCATACCTTATAGTGGTGTGCTGCTACTGTTGCCTGTCAGATTGGCTGTTTCTCATTCATTCCTGCTGCCAGCCTACTTGCTCATGGCTTAGATTTAGCCGCTGTGAGTGTTATAAACATTACTGGTGATTTGTGGATGATTGCCTTTATTCTGCTGTTGCCCTTTTTGTAATTAATTTTTACTTGGATCTCCTCCCATTTACAACTCTGCAGCTACCTGCAAGCTGTATTATATTTGCAGGGCCCATTCTGAGTTGCAAGACTCCCATAGCAGTGATTTCTACATCAGTTCACCTTTATTTTGTGCTGTTGCCCTTTAATTCTATTTTACATGTCCTCCCATCTTCAGCTCTGCAGCCACCTGTCAGCTGTATTATTCGAGTGATTTCATTGGCCAGTTGTGGGTTGCAGACTCCCATATTGCTGATTTCTACAGCGTTTCCCTTGTTCTGCTACTTCCTTTGGCTTTTCCTTCTACCCTTCCTCTTCCAGCCTGTTGGTAGTGAAAACAGCAAGGCATGTCCCTCCCCTGCACGTGCACACTCTCTTCAGTTCACCCCCTCTCCTAGCTGTGCTTAGCTAAGCAGACACCACCCAACAGGGCTGCAATGTGCTTCCAGCAAGCATGACACACCCCATTTTCATGTACCTTCCTCCTCCTGCCTACACAATGGTGTTAGGTGCAGTCTGCCACTTAGAAATCTTCCTGTTCAACTTGTGATTCAGTATAAGTCCCCTCATTAGCATGCCCCACTGCCTTAAGCCCTAGTTTCTGCACTATCACTGAGCCTTCCTCCTTAACAACCACTGTTCTCTGCCTAAGTTTACTTTCTGCATGCAACTGACTATAATGGGAAAATGCCGAAAGTAGTTCTACTGATGTTTCCCCCTCCTTTTCCGCTTTTTCTCCCCCCTCCAACTAGCGTACCACATACCCTGCCCTCAATGGACGAGTTCGGCCAACATAAAATAAAATTTAATTTTTATTTTTTCGAATGGTTTTGCATGCCAATGGCCATATATTTGGCTATTTGCATGCATAACCTAATTATTACATGCTTTCTGGAGAGCTGACATGCTTCCATTGTGTAGACTGCAGAAATGTATTCGGTTAGTAATCAAATACATTTCTACAAGCTACACTATTCCAACACAGAACGTGCTGCTTTGCTGGATCGCTAATTGAGCTCATTTGTATGGTTTTCACTACCTTACTAGCATCCCGCATGGCTTTCGGTGCCGGAACAGTGTAGGGCCCCTTGTGCACGTGGATTGCAAAGCGGCCATTTTCTGTGCAGAAGCGGTTACACTATTCCTGCATGGAAAATTACCGTTCTTGAATCCCGGGGCTTATTTTCCAGGTGGTCCAAGGTGTGATGAAGTGTTAAGGTTATGGCATCTGCAGTAGAATGATTTGGCCTGTATGGAAATTGTAAAGGAACAAATTAGGCAGGATGTTATGTGATCCTTGACCATTTTTTTGAATAAATAATGTTTACTATTGTTTTGTCTATGTCACCTTCACAGTATAAGAATTTTTTGCTTAAATTTCTGGATAAATCATGAAAAATACCATTGTTTGGGATGATATTAGCTACCTAAAACTTGGCTAGTTAAACTACTCAACATGAAATATATGTGCACAAGAATTGAGTGACTATGTTATTACTAAAAAAATGGAATAAATAGTATGAAATCCACATAGTGATGGCAATATATGTTAGATGCCATACTGTCAAAACAGAACTGTTTCTGCTCTCCAGTCATTTACTGCTCTATCATCTTAACCCTAAGAATAAAACTAAACACAGTCATAAATAAATCACCTTCACCCATACAATATGAGAATTTCCTGATTAAATTCTTGGATATAATGATTTATGGCAATACAAGCATTGGTGGTAATTTTAACTACCTACATATTAGATAGAAAAGCTATTCAGCACCTAATGAATATGCCCAATTGTTAAATTAATATGATGCACAAAAAATTGAATAAATATTACGAAATCCAAATAGGGATGACAATAAACCAGAGCACTGTTCCCCAGCCATTTATTATACTTACATCTACAGCCTAAGAATACAATTTAACTGAATCAGCAGCATGTCATCTTTTAAAGACTTTACCAGTGCAAACTAAGATGTAACTAAAAAGCAACTTAAAACAGATTAGCTTACAATTATCAACAATAAAAGTAATTCTGATTGGGGATATTTAGAAAAGCTTAGCTTTTATGCTAAGATCTAATTACCATGAAGTGAGGCCTTATTTTCTTTTCTTTATGTTTACATTCTTTTGCAGAAAATGGCTGAAGTCCTAGTCATGTACCTAAGTACAAAAACAGATATTTGAGATGTAGATCTAGCCTGTTTTGGGACAGTAGGCTAAAAAAAAGCACACAAAAGCACTACATTTTATTGAATATCTTACCGATTATAGAGTTCTATAACGTCACTTTCTTCATTCATGAACACATACTGGTAAAATACAAATGTTCTGGCAAATTCCACAACTTAAAGCATGAAATATTAATGTCAATAAATAAACAGCAAAGTAGGTAAAAGATTTGAACTGCCCCATAGTAAGCACAGGGGGTTAACAGCTCCAAAGGAACTCTAGAAACTTGCGCTGACAAATGTTCATTTATCTAGAAATACCAGGGGTTGCTAAAACCATATAACTGGCCAACTTTTCAGCACAAACTATTTTTAGAATTGTAGTATTCTTCAGGTTTACTTCGTATGCTGGATGTTATAACTTACACTAAACACAATAACTCTTGCATTTATAATATTTTGTAAACAGCAAATGATCAAGTTAAACACATAGCTGCAATTTGCTGATCTAGCTGAAAGTTTTCATACGATGCCAAGCAGCTCTGTCTGTGCCACTTGGTTATTAAGCTGTTTAAAGAGATATGAAATTTATGGGAAAAGAAATAAATATTATATGAACAACAATTAATACTTCTTTACCGGCACTAGACAGAGACCACATATTAGTCCAGCTGTATTATGCATAATGTAACATTTAAGGTGAAATTGTTCCATAACTTGTACGACATGTTTTTTGAATTATTAATGTATATATGAATAGACAATATTAAATGCCTACATGCATTGTTAGGATATAACTAAAAAAACACCAGGATGTCCCATTAGGTTTTAGTGCGTTAAGGCTATGAGTTGTGAACAAGAAGCTTCTGATGTACAGGGATGGATTCCCACAGCCTCTATTTGCCTCCTGTGTGTGACCTTGAGCAAGTCGCTTTACCATATAATGCTTTGGGGAAACTGGGCTAGGCTCCATAATGGTTTCCTTCTTAGCATGCCTAGTACCTGCCAATGAACCTAATTAAAAGGGTACAAGTAGTTCGAGGGACACTTTCCGGTCTCCCTGGGTATGATTCCTAAGTGGAAGTCATTTTCATGGATTGCAAGGACTTTGATGGTAGTGAAGCAAAGACTTCCAATGGTTTTATTATTTTGGTCATCTATTATTGCTTGTTTGGTTTGGAAGGTCAATTGCGGAGACCAGAATGTTTATCAACCATATTGTTGCAAGGCTTGTTTTTTGTTTTTTTTCCTTTAGGTTTTTCTTATTGGATCACTGGGATTTTGTGGCTAGGGACACTGTATGCTATAAAAAGGATGGGGTGCATTTAAGTGAGATCAGATATTATAAGATTTAGTGTTTTCATTTTGAATTGGTTAGATAGCCAGAAAAGGTGGGTAAATTGGATAGTTCTGGAAAGGGACATTCCTTCTTGGTGTAGCTGTAGAAGTGGGCAGTAGTCCATCCTGGTCCTGATAACGGGGTTTGGTTTGAGTCCAATGAGTAAATTTCTGAACACTGCTATGGACAATATTTAACCTGAGGTGATGGTTTTTAACACTGCCCATTTGAGATATTATGTTGCTTATGTTTGGTGCATAATTGTTTTAACTGTTCATTAAATTTGTCATGCGTTGGTTGATGGTGAGCTTAAATGTAATTGGTATTATTCTTAATAGAGTGTTGGGTCCATGGATATGAGGTACAATTATTTGTGTTGAGCAAACTATATGGAAAAAAATTGTTGAGAAATGTTACACTTTATAACATAAATCTTATCTCACTGGACAAACAGTGGGAAACATCTTAAGAAATACTTAAACAATATAAAGAAATACATGAATATATAATTGAGACATATGGAAGATGAGAGATTAGAAAAAAAATTAAAGAAGTTAATAATCATTAAATTATTTAAAATATCTAGTAATACTGGTAACACAATCTAAAAGTTATACAGGTAAATTTGAGGGGAGATAAAAAATACTAAGTTAAATGATAGCAAGGAATAAAAAACGAACTTGCAAATGTTACATTTAGAGGAAGACAGTAAAACTAATTACTTGATTATTATAAAAACATATTTTGCCTTTTTACAGACTAGACACCTGCAATGTCCTCTGGTTTCTATGGATTCTGAGTATCTAACAGTTAAATTACTACTGAAATATAAAATCTACAGCGTCAAAATGACAATGTAAAAAGCAACTTGCAAAAATAAATTAAAATATCTGCATAGAAACTGTCTGATTCTTTCAGATTTGTTTTTCAGGAGGCATGAAAAGGGATACTGTATTCATTAAACCAATACTCCTGATGTTAAAGAAACCACCCGTTACCAATATAATTTGAAATTAAAAAGGATAGCTTATTTTCTTTCTTTTTTTTTTTTTTGAGAAAAAGAGAAAAAAAAACATTATTCTGTTTCTACAAACATAGAGAGAACTAAGAGTGAGTACATTTATTATGGAGGGGCATGAGTGCATATCCCTCACATCTCAGATGTTGGCAGGCACCCTCCCTAGAAAGCCAAGGTGAATATTACGTTTTGTTCATTTGAATATTACGTTTTGTTCATTTGAATATTACGTTTTGTTCATTTAATGTGCAGGTTCATTTTCATTATTTCATTCTTGTCTATGTTACACAGCCTTATGCCTTTTACATTAGGTTACCCTAGTAAAACTGCCAACAAGTATTTTAAGTTAAATAGATTCATAGATTCATAGGTTTTTACTAGCCTAATGACCACAAGGGCCTTTTTAAGCCTAGCCATGCATCCCAAATCTCTGACAAGTTCTAGTACCCTTGATAAGTGTAAGCAGGGGCTTGGGAGATGAAACATTTACAAACAGTGCCAAACAAGGGATGAACTTCCTGTTCCCCATTCAGTTTTCCAAGTGACACTTGAACTGGGTTAGGAAGGAACTCTGCTTCAGAAGGATGGGGAGCCTCTTCCAGAGAATGGGTATTCTCTGGGATACATACCTGTCTATCCAGAAGGTCCTATTTATATCACAGGCAAGGTTTAAGTCTTTAGAGTGGGTCATTCTGGTGCTGTTTATTTTGTGGATATGCTGGAGGTCCTTCAGAGTGGGGTCTGACAATGCCTTGTATGCCAGGCATAGATCTCCCCTCAACAGCTTGTAGGAGACAGAATACAGAAATAGGGCTTTAACATTCTAAAACTACATTATCACTTATGCTAGCCTCACTCTTTAAAGGATATAAAGCAAGTTACTTTTTCATTTCCTTAACATTTGTTGAAATTATGATTCACTGAGTTATGAAGAAACCCCCGTCACAGAGGTCAGCAATATTAAACGAGTTAGATACTAGAGTTTAAATTTTGGAAGACACGGAGTCTTATACGTTATATCACAGGCTAGTCAGTTCTTACAGATGTTGTACAAGCTTTCAGCAAAGAAGCTATATTATCTGGAAGCTAATAGTATTCTATTTGATATTTGCTACCAAAACGTTTTAAATGTAAAGGACATTCGATGAACAGCCCTGTCAGCATGGCAATATAGACTCACCCAACACAAGCCTGATATTCTCACTATAATTGAAACTTAAACCCACTATAAACAACTCCAAAACTGCACCCCTGGATATAATATAATCCATAATGACTGCATAAAGAGAAAAGGAGGTGGCGTTGCATTAATATTTCCCAACACCTACCATGTTTCTCTCTACAACAAATCAATACCAAAATTCAGTTCAACAAAGCTTTTTATTACTTTCCTGAAAATAAACAAATACAAACAAATATGTATTACTGTCCTTTACATCCCTCCTGACGACAATACCACTTCTTTTGAAGATATCCTATGTTGGATATCCATAGAAATTTCTCAAGAAAAAATACTACTAGGTGGCAGCAATATCAGTTAGTTGGACAAAATGTCTAACTTCCCTACATCTAACATGGATTTATGCATTTTCTCACAACTAATTAATAGCCCTATACGTTATAGCAAGACATCAAATTCCATATCGGACTGGATCCTAGTATCAGACCCTGCTAAATTCACCAGTACAGGTACAATGTCAGACTCTCTCAGTGACCATCTCTCAGCCCATACAACTAGACATCTTGCACATCCCCTTAAACAGCATGTTTATAAAGTGACACTCAGCCTGTCCAAGTTTAACCCAGAAATATTAATTTCTATCCTAATAGCTAATAACTTGAACATGATAAAAATCCTCCTCTTAAATGATGCTGTAAATGAATTTAGCACAACTTTCCTAAAAAACATCCAAAATAGCCTTTCACCTCCTGGAAGGAAGTGACTAAAACCAAATACTGCAATTTAGCTAAACAAAGAGTAGAACGCTGATGCAGGATCGATAAAACGTATGGTACAATTTAGCTAAACAAAGAGTAGAACGCTGATGCAGGATCGATAAAACGTATGGTACAATTTAGCTAAACAAAGAGTAGAACGGTGATGCAGGATCGATAAAACGTATGGTACAATTTAGCTAAACAAAGAGTAGAACGCTGATGCAGGATCGATAAAACGTATGGTACAATTTAGCTAAACAAAGAGTAGAGCGCTGATGCAGGATCGATAAAATGTATGGGAAGGGTGGCAAAAATATAAATCACCACAATATCTCAAAAACTTCAGAATGCTCCACAACTATTCAGAAAATCAAACAAATGAAGAGAAACAACTAAACTATAATAATTTTCAGAACAATGGTAAGCATAAGCTTAAAAAATATGGTCAGCTATTAAAGAAATCTTACATCCCAGCCAAAAATTCACTCCTAACCCCTCTCCCAATAACTCACCACTTGAAACTGCAGCAGATTTTAACTCTTATTTTATAGATATCATAATGTTCCTAGACAGCGATGCCCCACCATCAAATCCCAATCCTGCTGTTGAGTGCTTGTGGTTTATACGGGTTGCTGCTGCAGTCCCCTATTACCCTCTGTCACATATTGCTGTGAAATGTACTGTTGTGTTTGTGCCTCTGGCTGTATTACATGTTGCTGTCGTGGTATCCAGCCAAAGAGCTAAATATTACTTCATCCACTTTTTCCTTCAAAACTATGCCCACATCCTAAATAAAACTACTCATAAACTCAAACCATGCTCTACTCCAGCTGATAACCTTACAAGCGAGTAGCTTAAAATAGTAGCTAATAGCATTGCCTAACCTGTCTCTGTTCTTATAAAAAGGTCCGTTCAGGAATCCCATATTCCATCCCTATTTGTAAAAAAGTCACACATTACCCCTTTATATAAAGGAGGAAATTCAACAAAAACATCACTAGCTTAATACCTGTAGAAATCTTATCTCACCTCTCCAAAATACAGTTGCTATACTATCTCCTGCAGGAACATCTCCAAGACAACACAAACTCTGTCCCACCTATAATATTAACAAAACACTACAGATACTGTAAATTAAGCAAGAGGTATCAGCAAACTAGTCTCTCCCTTCTTTCTAGACTTGTCTAATGTCTTCAGCACAGTTTGTCACAGCAAACTTCTACTTCAAATGTCCTCATTAGGTCTGCCTCAGCCTATCCTATAGATATCAGTAGAATGTCACTTCACTGTCTCTTCATACCTTCCATTCATTACCGGTTGACTACAAGGTTGTAACCTTGGTCCCCTCCCCTTTAACATTCTGACTGACACCTTCCACACATCCACACAACAAGCCTCCTAAATACAACATGCAGATGACTCCACACTCACATGCACATGTGCTCAGATCAAAAGAAAAAAATACTTCCTTTTCCCCCAATCTCTTTCTCTCTCATGAAAAAAAATAAATCCTCTTTCTTAATAATATAACCACTGAAGTTACTTCTCATAGCAAATTATTAGAGATGAAAGTGGACGATAGTCTTAAATTTTACCTGTATATACAAAATTGCATTTAAAAAAATTAAGAATGCTTACAGAAGCCAAACACTTTCCTCACCAATTTACCTAAAACTACCCTTGCCACCACTTTCCACCTCCCTTTTCTACTTTATGGAGCTCCCATTCTTACTAACCTGAAGGCATTACAAAAATCAAAACTTGAAGAATGCTATAACAAAGTTGCTAAATCGTTCATTATGATACTATGACCAAAAACTCCCCTCTTTGCACAAACCTACCAAATCTGCTGGGCTTGGTCTGTGCTCATACCACGTACCTGTATCCATCAGGTCAATACCCTCCCTCCAGTCCTTTAAAACCATTTTGAAAGACTTCCTAGCAAACATCCGACTATAAAAACACTGCAATACATGCCATACAGATATTTCCAGTTCAGAGCTTGCAACATGATTTGCTCCAGATCCAAACTAAGTTTGGACTGCATGACAAATTAGAAAAATGTATTATTGTGGCAAAAGTCCAGGGCAATATTATGCAAAATGTTTTAAAGACTGCTCTAGTTTTCCTTACATACCATACCAACAGGCAGGACAGTTAGTGAAATTTAATAATCAGGAATTGGGACATTTGGGTACACAAAAGTTATGGCCCATTGTAAAGAACAAGTACTGGCATCCACAGTTAAAGAAAATCTGTGATTTAGTGCATGCTGAATGCTTAATATGTTTGGAGGTTAATGCTCAATTAAAAAAAAACACAGTTACTAAGGGTAACTCCAGCGGATGGGCCTTGGTATGCCATCCAAATTGACTTTGCAGGTCCATTACCCCAGCTAAACGTAGGTACAGGTATCTTCTAGTGGTAGTTGATGTCTTTTCAAAGTGGGTAGAAGCAATTACTACAAAAACAATGATGGCTAAGGCTATGGCGTAAGCCCTATGGAAACATATTTTTTGTCATTGGGGATGGCCACGAGTTATCGAATCTGATAACAAGCCACAATTTGTCAGTAAACTGATGACAGCTTTGTGTAATTTACTTGGTATCCGGCAACAATTTCATGTTCCTTACCATCCCCAGTCTAATGGGATAGTTGAAAATTAACAGGACTCTTAAGGAACGCCTTAAGAAAGCCTGCTTGGAAAAAGGTGTAAATTGGGTAAAGCATTTGCCTGAATCTTGCTGGGTGTCAGAGCAACTCCACACAGTGAAACAAAAATTTCATCTTTTGAGGATATGACAAGTAGGAAAATGCCTGTACATTTACAATTTGATCCTACAGTTAGTACCAACACACCATTATTAGAAATTACACAGGATCCGCAATGGTTAAAAAATATTTATGAATTGTGTCGGAGTTTGTGAGAAATACAAGCATTCAAATTATGGTCAAAGGATCCTGTTATGCCAGAAGAAATCCTTCTCTCTGGGACACAAGTAATAATTAAAATGTTCCAGATGGACGGTCCATGGGATAGTAATTGGCAAGGACCTTTCCAAGTAATTGCTCAGTTAGGACCTCTAGTGTATAAAGTTAAACAAAAGAAAAAGAGCAAAATGATGCTTGTCCATAGGGACCAGTTGAAAGTCATTATGTGACTTCAAGTTTTGTGTTTTTTTTTTTTTTTTTTGTAGACTCACGGCAAATGCCAAGTCTTAAACAGTTGAGAAAGCATCTATCAAAACAACTTTTTAGATTAGTACCACTTACGTGGAAATGTTTGTTATTGTACTGATTTTACTCATTGGAGCCCTTGGTATAAGGTGTCAAACAGGAGCAATGCAAGTTTGGAAAATAAACAATGACAATACTATAAACCTAGTTTGGAGTAGATGTCCACAAAAAGTAAGTTGTTTTCGCAGGCAAAGGCAGCTGGACAATTTTACTTGTCCATGTAATGCTAGTTGTACTTTTGGGCACATAAAAATTCCCAATAATGTTACCTTTTGGTCCACGGTTTGGGGTCAGTATTACATTCTTCCAAATAGTCCTAAGGTAACCCTTAAATTTGTTTCCAAAGTTTCTATTAAATGTTGTCAAGTTTCTCTGTTTTATTTGGGAAAAAGCAATAATTTAAAGTAATATCCACCATCAATACAATGTCTAGTCTTCACCTATGTGAAGAAGTGTGGTAATCATACTATACAGGGAATTAATATTCTTCCTAATAATACGGAGATACAACTAAATTTTACTACTGCAGTTTCTGTAATATGTACTAATGTCAAAGTCATTTCAGGCCATATACATTGAGCATATGTTCTATCAATATTAACAGGTAAACCTTCCTCTGTTCATACAGAATATTTGGTTAAGATCCCTTTTACCTGTACAATGGTAGGCAGACAATACCAAAAAGTCATAGTGCATTTTAATATCAAGTTTGAAATGACACTATAAAGATTGGGACTTCTTCCTTTGTATCAGGTCTTTTGATTCTTCTATGATGTAGCTGAAGTTACATCTGGTGTGTAAAACTTTCATTGTTATGTTAGGTGTAAACCTCATATGTAGGAAACAAATGTCGTAACAGCAGAACTGCCTCAGTGTTTTCATTGAGTAAAGGTACAGACTACCAAAAAAGTGTAGCTTAACAGTGTTTAACAATATTCTTACTCCATCCCTGGATAAAATATATCCCTAAATGTAAACAAGTACCTCTTCATATCTTTCACCTCCCTTCTCTCACTTCCTTACTTCAACCAGTTTTCCTTCCCTGACTGTGTTTCTAAATATTCTGTAACCTGTTGTGGTAAACTAGAAACACAGTGGGTATCATATGGCAAGTTACAAGATCATTTGTTCATTTACGGTCACTTTCAGCTGATTGAGGTCAGTTTGTAGGTCATTTAGTGTCTGTATAGGCATGGTATTGTCACTGACAAATATTTATGTGTCCGTGGTTTCCCTCAGGTCTGAGCATATGATAAATGCAGAATTTGAGTATCGAGAGAGTGCTGTCTTTACAAATAATCCAAGTCACATTTATTATGCTGGCACGAATGAATTCAGATTGCATGAGAGCTTCAAGGTAAGCAATTTATTTCTAACACACCCGGCACTTTATAGATTTGAATTTCGATTGATTATTGCATTATTGCAAGCTAGGCTGTAAAGGCCATTAGCTGGACTCTGCCAAAAAGGCAATATAGGGACAGCAATTTTTTTAACCAACATGAGAAAACCTTGTCCTGAGATGTGCACGTTATCTCCAGCAAAGCAAACTGGGCTAGTAATCATCTCATCCCTTGCTGACACATGCTAGATCTCCCTAGTATGACTCAAACTACTTAGTGAAATGTCAAAGCCAATTATTTTTTTTTTCTGTATGGAGGCATCAATATTAGAGAAGGTAAGACTCCACTCAGGACTAGTATATTATCTGCATTTGATACGTAGTGGGAGTAAACATATCTCTTGGCCTCTCCCTAAACGTTGAGCACCACAAGTCATTCATGCCCACATGCATTACACAAGGTGACATTCTTATTTGCTTAGTATACGGTGGGCAAATAGGAGTGATTCTTTTTTATGCCTCAGTTTGTCAACACTTAGTGTTGTGCAGCTTTAAGAGGTGAATTATTAGCATGGCATTGGTTGTGGAGTTGTTGCAAGCTGAATTTAGTGCTGCCTCAGAGGTCTGCCTCTTCTAAGTAAAGGGAGTAAAAACTATTTAAATAAATAAATAAAAAAGAATTAAATATCTTCCATTTCTTCAAGGATGTTTAACTTTGGTGGAAGTACATTTAATAAATAGTTTTGGGGTTATGGGTCTGGAGCTGCAATCCTGGAGGTATATTGGGGTTTTGTCTCCCTGAAAAAAATTTTTCTTTTAAAGCTTGATCTACTTTTGCAGACTTGCAATATTTGAAATGCTGTGGGACTTTAACGTTTGTTCAGGACCCCTAGCAGACCAAGGATTTGTAAAAAACGTCTAAACAAAGTACTATTGAACTTTTAATAAACAAAGTTTACATGAAACACACAACTCATAAGATGTGTATTTAGTTATTTGTACTTTTTAAATGGGGTAGAACTCTGATCCACACTGACCTTTTTCAGACTCAGCCAAGCAGCACTCCTTGGTTACGTAACTTGCTTAGTGGCACACTGGCAAATGGAGGTTGAGACAATCAAACCTAGACCACAGGGAGCAGCTCATAGCCTTAAACGTCTGCTCTAGCTGACATATGACATGCTGCCACATGCTAGCTATACCTACATGCCCACTTTTCTTGAATAACTTCTCTGAAACTCTTCCCTCCTTCTAGTACCTAGGTATGACAATAAAAGTGTCGCTGGATATCAGCTCATGTGCAGATACTAAATTGGAAGCCCAAGGAAATAATTAGTGCTAGATGCTGAATTTTATGATTCCTCATTCCTGATGGTAAACCTGCCATTTAAGAATTAACTTTTCAGCCACTCCAGTAACACCAAACTCATGAATGCTAACTCTGACCCAAACCTTTTCACTGTCCCTATCCCTAACCTTACAAGTACATTATGAAAAACCCTTTACCTAACAGTAGCCCACTATAAGTCACACACTCACACAAACACACATACACGTACACACAAGCGTGCACACACACACACACACATATACACACACACACACACACAAGCGTGCACACACACACACACACACACACACACACACACACACACACACACACACACACACACATGCATGCATACAAAGCCCCTACATAATCAAAAGAAATGAAATGTGATAAAATATATGGTCTCACAACAGGGCAGATGATCAGCTGAAGTGCTTCTACAGACTTCTGGATAAATCAGCATTCCCATTTTTGCAAGTATCTTCACTTCAGTTAAATCTACTTGTCTCTTTAAAGTGATCCAAATAACAGAATTACTTCATGACATAAAGTAATAATCATGAACAACCATACAATGAAAAATAAATCTTGAAACTGTTTAAAGGAAAAGGTATAATTCAAACTGTGTGTACAAAAAATAAACAAATAAATAAATAACATGACATTTACAGATATTTAAACACAATACATAAAAATCCTTTACATACTAATAACTTTTCCATTCTGCCTTCAAGAAATGCAGGTGACACAGTGGAAGCATTACAGCTTATAAAACAATTAGTGGTAGCAGTACACAGAAAAAAATACAGAATGCAAATCTAAGGAGTTGCCGGCATACTTTGCAGTCGCTGCCAAAACCCCAACCTCTAAGACCCCAAGAGATCGGAATAAAGTGAGAGAGACAAACAATTAAACATCGTATCCAGCTATTGCCCTAAGGGCTCTCCTTTTCATTGCAGCAAACCACTGCTGTTTTTTGGCACTGTTTTCTCTGTAAATCTGACTGATGCTGACCCCTTATTCACTATTAGCTGGTTGTCTAGGGAACTCCTGCACCTCTTATAATAATACACAGTAACTGAGGAAGATCAGAAACCTTGTAATGAGCAAAGCCAAAATCCGTGTTCCACTAGTGTAGCATATGACATATGTCTTCTATTCCTCATTTACGAGAGAAAATCCCTACTGTGCCGAATCTCCATAAATAATAATATTAATAATAATAATTTCCATTCAAGTTACTTATTACACTTCTGGGAATCTAATTGCTATGAAGCAGATACTGGCATAAGAGAGGCTGCAAATATTAAATGAGCCTTAAAACTTGAGATTAATTGTGTAAATTCTTCTTCTGCATTTTCTGTGATCATTTCCTATGCACTGTTAATACCCTCCATAACGTGATTATTTCCTATGCACTATTAAGACCCTCCATAACTAATGTGAATAAAGAATTTATCTGTAATGAAAGAAATGACTGAAGTGTCTTCTGTTACAACAAATGGCAGAAAAAATGCAGTCTTTTGAAAAAAAATCAAGCAGTTAATACTACATTATTTGACAGAGAAATGTAAAAGGTAGTGGGTGTAACATAAATAAGCCCACAGGCAAAACCATTAGTTTTGTGTAATTTAATTAGCTGATATTTATGTGCTTGGGAGACTGCTAATGCACTCACTGAAACCCCTAACTGTCCCAGAGCACTGTCTAGTTAAGTCACTTAATAAAAGTCATATAGCAGGTAAATATAGACTGTAGAAGATCACCCCAGAGAACAGGAAACAGCTTATTAACAGTTCATAGCCTTATCCCATTGTGCTAAGGCTGGACTCATTATGAATGAAACAATGGCTCCTGCTCATCTTGCCATCTATATTGGGCAAAGCCAGTGTTGTGCCCTGCCTGTTCACCCAGGGCTGCATTTATGTCAGTTGTTGCACATCCACACGGACCAGGCATCAGTCATCAGTTAGGCAAATCCAGAAGACTGACATCCTCCCTTTCTCATCAAGCCCTTTACCCTGCCCCTGACAACCTTCCTTTCAATGTATTTTAGTAGCAATAAAATATTGCTTCTTTGAAAGACCCAGGATCATATCTATGAACCTTGCCCAGGCTGGGTCTATGTCTACGAATACTATGAGCCTCAGTACACGTAGACCCAGGTGAGGTGCAATTCTGGCTAACTTCCTGTTGCTATACTTGCATGTTGTTTTAATAGAATCTCTCTTCCTGGCCTGCTGCCAGGACAGGTATTCTACAATTTCTGACCAGAGCACTGGGTCTCCTGGGCAAATACTTTTTACCCAGTGAAGGTTTCATACTATTCAAGGAAAAATATTCCTTTTGGGAACAACCAGGAATGATTTCCATATAATATACCTAAGTGGCAATTGAGGTCAGACCATCCCTCTTCTTTGTAGTATAATTTCCAGCTCCTTGAAATTAGTCCCATCAAGAGAACCTCCAGGCCCCACCAAGAGAACCAGTGTGTGAACCATTTTTTTTACTCCTTTAAGAAAGTCCTCTCTCTGCTTTCTGTCTCTCATCTCTTTTCGCATAGTTTACCTAATATACTGTACTTCCATCTCCCCAGTCTCTTCTTGATTTCAATGGAGATCTCTTCCTCACCTAAATCAGAGGACCTGCCAACTCAATGAGAGTGAGCAGAGTACAGTGATGGGTCACTATTTGGAAAAGAAGGGCTGCCATACATCTACTTTCAGTTTGCTACACCAAAAAGCCACTCCTGCCAGTGTGAATGAGCACCACACATTTTCCTGTAGCCTTACCTGATAGGTGTCAAAGACTGCATAACGCACCAGACATTTTCCAGTACCCTTACCTGAAAGGTGCCAATGACTGTATAATCACATTACCAGGTAATTCACCTTTTCAATGTAAGATCCTGAAAATTAAAGCACCCACTCAGTCTCACTCCCCTAGCTCATGGTACCATCTCACTGATCTTCAGAGTCCCATTAAGAGAAAATGAACAAACCACATTGTTTTTTGAAAGAGGAGATAAGCTTCCCTGCATTACGTTGCAATCATCAAGTGTCTAGTTTTTCAAAGACTGCAAAACCAGTAGAACTGATAGAAATTTAGCTGATTTACCATCTTTTCCTGACAGAGATGGTGGAACACCCAGAAGGGGAAAATCTGCCTTTACCCCACTGCAGTGTAATCTCAGAGTTGACATTTATATTTAGTAGGGGTGTGTAGAGTGCCAGGGGGTCATTTTTTTCTTTTTTTGTTTGTTTTTATTTTTGTCTTTTTTGACATGCTCTTGGTTGACTACTTGGGTTCAATCATTTGTACTTCGATGTTATGGCATTTTGAGCTAATGTCATAAAGCCAAAGCAGCACCTAAAATAAATATACACAGAAAGCATACACATACGTATATACAACTTCCAAAATCAAGCCTGCAATTATCTTAAATAGAAACTAAAAAAAAAAATAAGCAAACAAAAACAGGACACATTTTCATTTCACTTCAAAGTAAACAAACAAAAAAAAAGTAACATCATACACAGCCAGCGCAAAATATACTCACAATGCCCACCAAAGGTGCACTGCCTATCTAAATCAACTCCCTACAAACAGCATAATATGAAAGTTATGAAAAGACAAAGGTAAAAACAAAACAAATAACTACAAAATAAAACAGAAAAACTGCAACTAGCTTATCTAAAAGTGCTATAACCTAAAAATTGGCCACATTCTAGCTATCTAACAAATAAATAAAATAAACTACTAATATGTGTGCTAAAAATGTACATATCTAAAAGTACACCTTCCAGTTAGAACAAACTATCAAAAGAAATACGACAAGCGAACAAAATGACTATCTTCAGAATACAACTACAAAACTATCTGATAAAACAGAATGCCAGTAAGTAAGCAGAGATGTGGGCTAGAAAGCAGCTATAAGGTAAGGAACAATTATTTATTCTATCTACTGGCTTAATACTAAGTCAGTTCTAAGGATATTCATGGAAATGATTCTTCAGAAATGATTTGTAAACTAATTTGCTCCATCAGTAATTAAGTGTGTCTTCCTAAAAATTCAAAATGTTCTGTTCCTGAATGAAAATTCAGTACTGTGTTATATCTTACAGTATGTTACAACCAGTGCCAATGCAAATTTGTATGTAAAAAGTTCTGCATTCTGGAGTATGTTTAATTGTATTCTCTGGTCTCTGTGGCCAAGGGCATAAGTGTAAAAGGGTACCTGGCTAAGTTCTCCTACCTGCTTATTAAATTTTAAATGCACAATACATATGTAACATAAATAATTAAATAAATAGCGCTATTTGAAAATAATGGAAAATGGTGACTTTCTACACCTGAATAGGAAAAAAAATACGGTATGGATTTCACTGTGTGTGTAAAGCAAGGATTCCGTGTGGCATACGGTAGTACATAGAGGAGGGATGTTTCTCGCTCATCAAATGATATATAAAAAGAACAGTGCATACCAAGATTGCATAACTCTTAGTATGAAAGAAGAATGGTGTTGCTTAAGATTGCATGTATTGGTCTGCAGTCATAGCACTGCATGCATATTTGCGGACATCATCAAATATCTAAAACGTTTCATAAAGGAGTGGGAATGGAATTCAAGCCAGAAAAAGGTAGGTGTCAGACAACAAATAAAAGTGCCAAAGAAACAAAAGAAAAAATATAATAAAAAGGATAACAGTGTACCAAAGCTGAACGACAAGTGGTATAAGTGATAAACCAAACTTAAAAAACTCTCAAGAATAAAAGGCGGCAGCAGTTAAATCGAAAAACACTTCAAGTTTCTTAAAACTTGAAGTGCTTGTCACTTTAACTTCTGCAACTTATTATTCTTGAGGGTTTTTTAAGTTTGATATAATGAAAAGGACCAAAAGAAAACTAAACAAAATTGGAAAGCCCACAAATACAGCCAAGTATAGAAAACTCTTATAACAACCACATGCTGACAAAGATTTGATGCAGGAATGGTTAAGGAGAGCAGACTTAATCTAAAAGATGAAAGCCTAATAATAGCTACCCAAGACTGTGGGATGCATACATGGCAGTTTACAAACTCAATGGAAAATGGTGGAAACGGTGAAATACAGGTTCTGTTAGAAATGGAAATAGGTGCACATCTTATGGCTGCTTGTGATATACACATGGCTAAGGATCTGTACACTGATAGTTGCACTGGGGATTATGCAAACACTACAATGTAAACATAAATGAAAAGCACTGGAAACAGGAACCACAAAGCAGTATTGACAATGATGTTGTTTAGATCACATGGGATCACTCATTGCCAACAGCTGAGAAAATGGGTCTATATTAGTTTGCTGAAATTTATTTTCAGCAAACACCTCTTCATTGACCCGTATTCATCAAAAATCACTTCCATGATTCGCTGAATTTTCTAAGGGCAATGAAGTAGTTGGCCAACTATACAACTTTGCCCTTTTTCCCACTGTAGTGTGATCTTGAAGCTGGCATACATAGTTATGGGTGTGGGGGGCACAGCCCCCCAGTTTGGTGGGTTTGATATAGTTAGTTGTGGGTCCATTGTGCTGTGGGGAAATTGTTTCATTTCCCATAGAAAATTCAGTGAATTGCAGAAGTGAGGAAAATTCAGTGAATTGTAGAAGTGATTTTCTTTGAATACAGATCGATGAGGTGTTTGGTGAAAATAAATTTCAGCGAACTAATATAGACCCAAGAAAACAGATGCATGAAAACATACATACATAGATACAAACACATATTTCAATCACAGGTATTATTGCCCTTCTACCCTCCCAATATACCAAAACAGTTGTTCCCATAATAAGTGTCCAGGCTGTTCTTTAAAAAGCTAGTGTTTGCTTTAATGTAATTTGGGAGTCTATTCCATGCATCAGCTGCAGTCTCAGAGAACTTATTAGTGCAGTTTTCATTCCTATAGAATCTTCTCCATATGTTGTCTGATGACTTTCTACTACTTTTTGATAACCCCAAACATTAAAAAACAATGTACAGCAAGCATATAAAACACAGAAGAGTCCCAGAACTCAAACAATGCAAATTGCAAGCCTTTAATGTAAGCGCTTTTGTGGAGGTAAATGCCCCCACTTCTTCAGACAACTTTGCAACATAATTATCAAGCTTTTTATATGCTTAATTTACATCATTAATTGTTTAATTACCAATCAAAAATTGCTACTTTTAAAACTACTATAGACACATACCATTAAACTACAATGTTAAAAATCAGCACAATGTGTGCATTATATACTTAAAAAACATCAGTAAAAAGCTCTATATATATACATGTATTTTTTTTCTATAAAAATATACATATATGTTCTAAATAAAAATATGTAAACATATATAAACTTCATTATTAAATATCAACATTTAGTGACTACCTACTTAACAACCTTCCTTATTGCATTATCTACGTAGTACCTTAAGCTTTAAAATACTTTTGATAGACATATATTCATTTAAACCAGGAGGGGAATAAGCTAAGGTCCTTATTTTTATAGAAACAATACACATGTATATATAGAGAGCTTTTTTACTGATGTTTTTTAAGTATATAATGCCCACATTGAGCTAATTTTTAACATTGTAATTTAATGGTATGTGTCTATAGTAGTTTTAAAAATAGAAATTTTTGATTGGTAATTAAACAATTAATGATGTAAATTAAGCATGTATAAAGCTTGGTAATTATGTTGCAAAGTTGTCTGAAGAAGTGGGGGCATTGACCTCCATGAAAGTGCTTACATTAAAGGCTTGCAATTTTCATTGTTTGAGTTCTGGGACTCTTCTGTGTTTTATACGCTTGCTATACATTGTTTTTTACAATAACCCCAAACATTCCCAGAAGTAGTTGTCTCTAAATGCCCTATGTACCTAAATACGTTTTCCTCTTAAATATCTATATGAAATACTGTCAAGTTCAGATATCTCAGTTTTTCATACTAACTTAAACTTTTACATCCATGGATGACTTTTGTATATTTTTGCTAAATTCTTTCCAGTTTACTCACGCTTGTTTTCTTGTAAGGTTTCCATATGGTTATTCCATACTCAAGTTTGAGTTTAATATAATTAACATACAATGGCTTCATCATTTCTGATTTCCTAGACTTTATAAATCTTTTTATACAAACTATAGTTCTGTAACTATCATTAACCAATGGGTTAATATGATAAGAAAATCTCATTGATGGATCTACCCACATGCCCAAGTCCTTAAATTAATCTACAGTTTCAATAACTGTGTGCTGTATTCAATATTGACCTTTCAATTTATGTTTCCCAAATCTCGTATGCTTAGCTTTTGATGTATTTATTACCATACTATTTTCTTGTGCTCAAATGGTCAATATAGTCAATTATTTTGCAGACATGCCCTATCTCTAACAAGTGTAATCGGGTTATCCAAATCATATACATACAGACTGTAGAACACCTCAGATGAAAAAGACAGATCTGAAAGATACAATCTAAAAAACTGTGGGCCTAGGACAAGGCCCTGTGGGACACCCTGACTGTAAACAAGAATTTCACCTGTCTAATTGCTGCATGATACTTGCCATGTCCTTTTTGTAAGCCATAAACCTATCCATCTTATCAACAGTACAGCAATACCTAGTTGTTCTAATTTATGACCAGTGTTTTGTGTATGACCCTATCAAATGATAAAATTAAATATATATATATATATATACATGGTTCCCTATCAGAAGCCTGAAACACTATAAGCCTGAAAATCAAAATCCTGAAAACTATAGACTGAAAGTTCAAAATCCTGAAAGCCCAAAATCCTGAAACTCAAAATCCTGAAAACACAAATAATGCTAATATGTCACTATAAAGACACTAATATCTACCAACTGACCCTGACCCTAACCCTAACCCTAAGGTCCATCACTATCGCACACTCACCTGACCCGCGCCCTAACCCTAACTCACTTAAACCGCCCCTAACCCCAATAGTTGTCACTACTGCATACATGCCTAACCTGCCCTAACCCTAACTCACTTAAACCGCCCTAACCCTAACATAAAACCAATCAAGACACTTACCTGAACCCAACGCATGACCCAACACCACAGGGCTAACAATAGCAAAGCCACAATGACGTCAGTATGTCCATTTTGTGTTTTCAGGATTTTGAGTTTCAGGATTTTGGGCTTTCAGGATTTTGAACTTTCAGTCTATAGTTTTCAGGATTTTGATTTTCAGGCTTATAGTGTTTCAGGCTTCTGATAGGGAACCATATATATATATATATATATATATATATATATATATATATATATATATATATATATATATATATATAAATTACATCACAGCTCAAATTTTTATTCATAGCTGTTATTATAATGTTACAGAACATCATGTTACAGGTGGTAATAGATCTATGTTCAACATATGCATGCTGATATATGGCTTGAAGTCCCATCCTTTCCAATTCTGACAATAACTTATCTAATATTACCCTTTCCATTATTTTTTCACATCATGGAAGTAAACTCAAGGCTCTGTATGACTCTGGGTTTTTCCTGCATCCCTTTCCCTTAAAGACAGGTTTAATAAGTGCATGTCTCCAATCTTGAGGAATCGCCTCATATTTATATGACCTAGTCAATAAAAAATGTAATTGTATTGTAGTTTTTTGCTGAGGTATTCTCAGGTCATTATTACTAATTCTGTCTCTTCCCTCTGATGTGTTTGGATCCAGTTTGCATAGTTCTTTTTCAGTATAGTCTAATTTGATTTCAGATCTGAGGTTACCTGGATGTCACTAGAACAACTCATTACTCCCTTTGTGAACTGTTTTGCTTAAGATTTTGTAAATATATCTAGAATCTGTTGTGTCTGAGAATACATTTTAAGAATCTACACACAGTTTGTCAACTTGTATGCCTTTACTTCTTCCACATCTTATGTATCTATAAAATGGTTTCCTGTTATGCTGAATATCTTTATATAAATTTGCTTCAATTTTGTCTTAATCTTGTCTCATGCCATGCAAAATTAATTTATTCACCTTGTGTATTTCAGTTTTCAGAGTTGTAGTCGAACTTCTTTCCAGTTCTTATATTTTTTTGTCTCTTAGCTTAATCAAGTACCCTCCTGACGTTGTGTGCCTGGATCTTGATATTAAACAATTTTCTATTTTTTTTTTGCATTCAAACAATTTCTAAATTTTTGCATTCAAACAATTTCTCTTTCAAAACTTTCATGTTCCATCTGCAGTTTTTCCACTGAAAGCATCACTCCAATTAGTTTTACATAGAGACTGCTTTGCTTTCATTCAATTTGTAATTAATCATTGTCGCATCGGTTTAGATTTCAGTTTGGCTGAGTTATCTAGCAATAAATCAACCTTAATAGCCACATGATCACTGCACACCAACGGTGGTAAAACATGACTTGAAGTAACAGTGATTTCTTTATGAACACAAACAATGTCTAGTGTGCTCCATTCCCTGGTAATTTTTATTATAATCTAAAACAATTGTTGTTCCTAAACATATGTTATGAATAATTTCCTTCCTAATGTTGCTGAGTCAATATTATTCCAGTCGTTCAGGTGAATATAAGCCCCCAGCCACTATTATTTTCCCTCTTGTATTTCATGCAAGAAATGTATCAATTCCTCTAGGTCTTCAGCACTTGCCTTTGGTGGTCCATATACTCCAACAATTGTTAAATGTTCCAGGGTTGTCTTTATTGTCACACTTACACTGTCTATAGTTTTGGTGTTATCACTGAACATACAATAATCACAGGTCTCATAACTACCTTTAATCCCTATAATAACACCTCCACCTGATTTTTGTTAGAATGTCTGTTACAGTAAAATCATTTATACCCTGACAGAACTGGTTTCCAGACATTGTACTTCCATCATTTCACAAAAAAAGATGACAACATTAATCTTGTGGAAACAGCAACATTTCCAGTAAAATAGCTTTATCTTTAATGCTCCTAGCATTAGCAACCATTAGAGATGTTTCACATTTTGCTAACTGTGAACTGTTACATCTTTGACCTGGCAGAAATCCTGCCTTGTTTTTATTAAATATTACAAAATATCTGCTGTAAAATTATTTTCACTGGTTTTGACAAGTGCGTAACATCCTGTCTGAACACGTGTGCCCAAAATTAGTCTTGGATGCTCTACACATTTCCATTTTTTAAAACAGGACATTTTTTATGTAGGTAAACAGGACATTTGTTTTCATGTACGTAAGTTATTGTTGTGTCTTTCGGCTTTTTCCCGGTTAGGGTTCGCCACAGCGGAACTCCGGTCCGCTAATGATTGGCAGTAGATTTTTATGTGCCGAGTTGCCAGCCCTGATGCACAACCTTCAACAAAGGTACACCCATTCATGGATGTCTACACACAGAAGACGCTCTAGCTGAGAATTGAACAGGACAACATCTTACTGGGAGGCGACAACGCTACCGCAGCACCACCACCGCAGTTTTTCATGTACGTAGGTATTTACCCAAATCATCTTTTCATTCTGTGTGACGACTGTCCTTTCTATATGTGTTTTGCGAAAAAAAATCCTAACACCTGTAGAAGCCATGTTATCTAAGAGGTCTGTGAGTTTCTTATTAACAGTCAGAGAATCTTTGATGATGAGATCATTTGTACAGACTCAAATCAAAACAGACTTGTACTTCCTTACGTTAAGGCATTCTAAGGCCTGCTTCACATCCTCTATTTTTACTCCTGGCAAGCATAACACTAATTGATGTTAATTATCTGCTCTGCAAATGTAAGCATCAGTTTTTCTAATAAATCTCCAATTACAGGAATGTCTTTTCCGGCCAGATCTGAAGAATCTTCAACTACTGATTTGGTAATATCTGCTCTATCAGTTGTTACAATGGAATGACTTCCATCACTGTCAATCCCACCGTTTTCATTGCTTGTGACATTTGCAAGCATACAGTTCTCATCCATCTGGCTTTGTACATCCACAGCTTGAGCCATGTTGACAACATCTGTCTTTCTCCTCTTTTCTTACAGTAGTGTTCTTCAATCCTTCCATGTTACATTTTGATGACATCCAGTTCTCCTGCTCCTAGCCTTTTTTTTCTGCCTTCTCTTTTGAAAAAAATATGCCTTTTTCTGTAAACTAAAGGTTTTCTGATATAAAACTGTAATCATTCCCTGTAATCTGTTTGTTACACAACAAAACAGTGTGTTTTGGTATGTATTCTCTTTGTTTTACAGACATTTATCAGTTTCTTTTACTTCTTTTTTATCTGTTGTGAACTTCTTCCTTTATTTCTTTTGTATTTCCTTCAATATGCTCTGAATCGTCAGATTACTGAATACATGTATCGAGAATTCCTAAATTGTTGGTGGAGTTATCTTTCATAGGGGCTGAATGATCTTTACGGACAGTAGACACATCATTTCCTAAATGTGTTCTATTTGTTCTTAGTCTAACATTATTTATCTCACCGGTCCAGTCATTAATATATGTAACAAGAGTTCTCCAAACTGTGCCAATTGCACAAATTAAAACATCAATAAGTCTAGATTTACTACTAATAATGGTAAGCAAATCATCCACCTTTTGACATGAAGGAACACAGATCACCAGTGTTATCAGGTGTTACCTTTAAATACTCCAAGGCACCAACCCCATCAGGTTTCTCCCATAACACTCCCAACCAGATTGCTAATGCTTTCAATACCTTTTTCACTGAAACCATCCAATCTCTAGCAAATTCCCTACCACCTGTTAGCTCAAGTTTGCCTTCCTCCTTAACTAGCTTGCCTCCTACATTTCATTTACAACCAGTTCCAACATCCCTCATCTACACCTACTTCAAAAACCTAAACTATGTACACCCTCAGCTGACCTGCTACTAGCCGAATACCTGCAAATTGCAGCAAAAGTACTTGCCTATCCCATTTCCATCCTAATAACTAGAACCATTACTGAAGGTTCCATCCCATCTCTCTAGGAAATCTCCCATATTATCCCACTACATAAGGGCGGTAACTCAACTGAACTCTCAAACTTTTGCCCCGTAGCCTCACTCTCTCCTTTAGCTAAAATTATGGAAATATACATCCACCGACAACTACTTGATCAGCGTCTCCTAAATAACTTACTAGCTGACTGTCAGCATGGCTTTAGGCCTTTCCATAGCACTGCCACTGCACTTATCCTTTTCTGACTGCATTAATAAAAATCATAATAACAACATGCTTTCCTCTGCGCTCTTTATTGACCTCTCTAAAGCCTTTGACATGGTTAACCATCAGTTACTTATAAATATACTTAAATCACTTTTACTAGACACACAGGGAGTGCAACGGTTCAATGTCCTACTTAGAAAATAGACAACAAGCTGTCCTTTGGGACAATAATTTATCCTCACATCTCCCTATGTCCCTCAAGGCTCTCTTTTGGGACCTCTCCTGTTCTCTATATTCATTAATGATCTAAATGTAAATCTTCATCAAGCTACCTGCATACAATATGCTGATAACTCCACATTAATTTGTGCCACTTCTTCTTCAGCTGAACTCCAATCCAACACGTAAAAAGTATATAACTTAGTAGAAAACTGGTTCCTTCAACGCTGCCTCTTCCTAAACCCCAAAAAACTAAACTATTGCTATTCACTCCTACACAAAAGTCCTCCCCAATAGATCTCACAGTTATATCCAGTAATGGCACCGTCATATCACTTAACCCAACCACCAAACTCTTAGGAGTAATAATTGACCACAACCTTAACTTTGACTCACGTATTAACTCAACCATTAAATCAATTAATAGAAAACTAGGTTCCCTTTTCAGGATTAAACCTTTCCTTACTCCTTTAGCTAGAACTACCATTGCCCACACCCATCTTATCTCCACCCTCTCCTATGCCTCCCCCATTTATACTAATCTATCCAAAGGCAACCTCAACAAACTGGCAACCTCCTATAACAACACTGCCAGATTTGCCACTGGCTCCCCATTTAGAACCCACCATTGTCAAAATCTAAAACAGCTAGGATGGCTGGAACTGCAAAATTAGCTTTAATTTCAGCAACTTACTATCACCCACAAGATTTTGTATCATCCCAGTAATACTCCAATACTCTATAGCCTTATCACCCCCTACAAAAATCTTACAAACGTTCACTCAGATGATAAATTACTAGTAGCCATCCAAAGGTCCAACAGTAAAGCAGGTGGATCTCTTTTTTCTGACTCTGTGGGGAAAACCTGGAACAGGCTTCCCAGTGAACTATCATCTCTTTCTTCAATACCACTTTTCAAAAAGCAACTAAAAATACTCCTTAAAACACAATGGCTATGCCCATGTACTAAACCAGACTAATATTCTCCTTTCTTTCCATGTTCTCATCTCTCTC
Source organism: Protopterus annectens (assembly GCF_019279795.1). Lineage (NCBI taxonomy): Eukaryota > Metazoa > Chordata > Ceratodontiformes > Protopteridae > Protopterus > Protopterus annectens. The sequence continues at coordinate 61,587,814 of NC_056746.1, forward strand.
TGTTGCTGCTCTCTCTGTGTACCTCTCTCCCAGATATCAGATAATGCGATCAGTAAGCTTCCTTAATTCTGTTTCTAGCCTAGTCTTTCTGGGAAACTATCTCTGAGTATAAACCCGCATAACAATCATTCTACTCTAAGCACATGTGTCTACTATGTATATATTTTATACTTTTTTTACTTGGTATGTAGAATTTGGAAGCTACCTAAAATCATTTTTAACTAGATTTTTGTTAGTTATCTCTCAGAGTATGATATTACTTGCTAGCCTTCTACGTGATGAATATCAAGCTTTCTACTGTGTGAATACGTTTCTACCTTATAATTACTAGTTCTTATCTCTTTCTCTCTTGAGATAATGCTAACGTATCATTAATCAGACACCCATGTAAATTGTTTTTTGTTAGTCTATTGTTGTCGTGTACCTTTATGTAAATTGTTTTTTGTTAGTCTATTGTTGTCGTGTACCTTTATGTAAATTGTTTTTTGTTAGTCTATTGTTGTTGTGTACCTTTATGTAAATTGTTTTTTGTTAGTCTATTGTTGTCGTGTACCTTTATGTAAATTGTTTTTTGTTAGTCTATTGTTGTCGTGTACCTTTATGTAAATTGTTTTTTGTTAGTCTATTGTTGTCATGTACCTTTATGTAAATTGTTTTTTGTTAGTCTATTGTTGTGGTGTACCTTTATGTTAATCATTATTATCATTATTATTCGTTTGCATTTTATTAACTTAATGGAGCTTTTCTCCCCGGGCCTCTACTGAAGATGGACATGTATATCCAGTTGGACTAGCCCGGTCAACAAATGTAAAATAAAATAAACAAATAAAATAAAATAAATAAAAATAAATATATGTAGCATTTATTACACTGTGCAAGATATTTGCACGTTAGCAAATCATTAATTGCATACTCATTTAAGGAAGCCATATTCGGCTGCAAAAGAATAACAAATTTTAAAAG
>NC_056746.1:61593776-61648776 GCF_019279795.1 Protopterus annectens
TGTTCCACACCAGATGTATACCCCCCATTGGTAAGATCAGACCATAAACAAATCTCACTGGACATCCATATTCTGTCCCCACCCCTAGCCAAGGAAACCACAGTGAAGAACTTCTCAAAAGCAAACTTCACACTTCTCAAAACTGATGTGGAATCCTTCAAAGCCCCCGAGCCAGTGGAAAAAATGGCCCAAAATGCAGAATCCTTTACAAAAGCATTCTATGGATACCTACAGGAATGCATGGAGCATGCTATCCCAAGTAAAACCAAGACTCACTCCTCCAAAGTCAGGAGACCTGTCTGGTGGACCCCGGCCATAAATAAGCTATACAACAGAATGAGAAAGCTACTACATGACAGAGCAAAATCCCAAAAAAGGGAAGGCGTCACTGATCAGTACTAGCAAGAAACTACGATCCCTCATAAAATCATCTAAGGCCAGCTTCGAAAGAAAAATTGCACAAGACACTAAAGATAATCACAAGGCCTTCTTTAGTTATGTCAGAAACCTGGGAGGCAACTCCCGGATATGCTCTGAGTTAGTGCAAAATGACAAAAAATATACTGAACCCACAGACATTGCCAACATTCTGGCAGAAAGGTTCAGTGCAAACTTCTCTCCCCCCCAAAAGAGCAAATGTCTATCCCAACAGAGTGTAGCCTTCCTGAGATCACAGATGCACAGGTGAGAGCTGCCCTCTCCAAAGCAAAAAACACAGCATCAATGGGACCAGACGGTGTCCCGGGCTGCGTCTTACACGAGCTCCAAGAAGAACTAAACCCTCATATAAAGTCACTGTTCAATCTCAGCCTTACTACAGGATATGTACCCAAGGAATGGCGTACAGCAACAGTGGTTCCACTCCACAAAGGTGGTGCCACAACAGATCCCGGAAACTATCACCTTATAAGCCTGACGAGCCTGGTCTGCAAAGCTATGGAGAGTATCATCATGGAAATCATAAACAAAGACATTGGGAACCTCCAGACACTGGATCCTACCCAATTTGGCTTCGTTAAGGGCAGATCTTGCCTCTTGAACCTGGTTGACTTCTTTGAAACAGTTACCAAAGCCATAGATGAAGGGAAGGTAGTCCACACAGCCTACCTGGACCTCGCAAAAGCCTTCAACACAATACCCCACTCGGGCATCATAAATAAACTCACCAGCTTAAATATCAACCCCTATGTCACAAGATGGGTTGCAAACTGGCTCAGGGATAGAACCCACATGGTCAGAATAGCAGGTGCCATATCAGACTCTAAATCAGTTACAAGTGGTGTCCCACAAGGCTCAGTCCTGGGACCTCTCTTGTTCGGTATATATTTCTCCGAGGTACAGGCTAACATGGGTGGACTATGGCTGACCAAGTTTGCAGATGACTGCAAACTGGGTGCTGTAATCGACTCTCTGGCTGACACAAGCATCCTCCAAAAGGGTCTCACAGAGACGGATAACTGGTGCCAGAGCCATGGCCTAAAGCTAAATGCCAAAAAGTGCATAGTCATCCCCTTTGGGAAAAACAAAGTGCCCACAAATTACCACATAGGTGGTAATCCATTAAGTATGGAAGAAGTAATTAGGGACTTGGGGACCCAAGTAGATAGCAATCTCTCCTTTGACAATCACGTTGCCAAAGTGGTTAGAAAGACCTTCTATATAGCCCACCTTATCATGAAAGGGTTCACATCTAGATCAAGAGAGGTCATTGTGCCCCTCTACTCATCACTTATCAGGCCCATAATTGAGTACAATGCCTCCTTTGGGATGTACCTTACCCGACACCTTTAGCAACTGGAAAGACCCCAAAAGTATCTCACCAAGAGGATCAAGGGGCTCAAACAGATGCCCTATGCAGTTCGGATAAAGAAACTCCAGCTCTACTCAGTTGCGTACCGCCTACTCAGAGGCGATCTGTGTCTGACGTATAAAGCCATGTCCAACCTAGAATTAATGGACATGCTTCACCTCAGGAAATCCAAATCCCTTAGAGCTACACGCTCCAGGGACTTGAACCTCAGCACAGAAATAAATAGGACATGCTGGAGGGACAGATTCATATCCCAGAGGCTCCCCTCACTCTGGAACAAAATCCCAATCCATGTTAGGCAGAGCCCCTCACTGACCCTCTTCAAGAGAAATCTTGACGAGTGGATGGGAGATCGTAAGTTTACCCCTGGGATCTCTTCTGTGTCCCTGCTTGACAGAGGTACAGTAAACTAACCTTAAAAGGGCTACCTTCTGTGACCTACTATACAGAGGCACAGTCAACTAATCTAAAAGGGTGGCGAAAGCCAAACACACTCTGGATAGGCTTATAAATGCCCTAGGGCAGATAGCCTAGTATCACCCTATGAACCTATGAACCTATGAACATAGGTGCCAAACCAGGGATGAAATTCCTGTTCCCCATCCAATTGCCCAAGTTACACTTGAAATGGGTTAGGGAGGAACTCTGCTTCACATGGATGTGGATCTTGTTCCAGAGATGGGGTATTCTCTGAGATACATGCCTGTCTCTCCAGCAGGCCCTATTTATATCACAGGCAAAGTTTAAGTCTTTAGAATGGGTAATTCTGGTGCTGTTTGTTTTGTGGATATGCAAGAGGTCTGTCAGAGTGGAGTGTGACAATGCCTTTTATGACAGGCATAGATCTCCTCTCAACAGCCTGTAGGAGACAGAATAAAGGGATAGGGCCATGAGGCGCTCTAGAATAGACATTTTGCTTACACCCTTTTAGTGAGGAACCTATGTGGATGTCTAAATGTTGGATACTCCTGGTTAGGTACTTACCAAAGAGGTCTGAATACAGTGGAACAATATCTTCCTTTGACCTAGATGCCATACCTATGTTTATAAGTTGTACAACATAGAAAGATTTCCTCACTACTGTACAGACATGACGGTCAAAGGCTAGATCACTGTCTATATGTGTCCCTAAGTCCCTGACTACTGGGTCAACTCTAAGGGGTGTGACGTCTATACAACAGTTACCATGGGTGGATGACTTCCTGAAGGATACTATTATGCATTTCTTGGCATTTAGTTTTGGTCCAGGACTCTGGCACCAGTTGTCTGTCTGTGTAAGCCCTTCCTGGAGAATGTTTGTCTCTCTGTGGGATTTAATGATGACTCCTAATTTGAAAATCAGCAAATTTAGTCAGTGTGAGACCACTGACAGTGGCGTTGACTTCAGAGAAGTAAATGCCAAAAAGGTGCAGTCCAAGGACCGATCCCTGAGGGACTGAACTTGTGACTGACATTTCTGTAGAGGAGGACTGGTAAATTCTAACTTCCTAGGTCCTGTCTGTGAGTCATTTGGTTATACAATGGGTGACATACGGGTTTGTACCAAACTACTTGAGTCTGTCAACAATGCCCAAGTTGGGTATTGTTTCAAATGACTTGGCCAGGTCAAGGTTGGCAGTGTGAACTATTTTGCCCTCATCCATTGCTTTGGTGACCTTCTCAAAGATGTCCACCAGGCTGAGTAGGCATGACCTGCCCTTGATAAAACCAAACTGAATTGGGTCCAGTGTCTGGAGGTTTACTATATCATTATTGATCATTTTCATGATAATTCTTTCCACAGCTATGCATGTAAGATTAGTGACTTATGAGTCTGTAGTTTCCAGGATCTGTAGATGGCCCACCTTTGTGCAGAGGGATTACTGTTGCTGTTCTCCATTCAGGGTTGGTGCCCTTGCAGGATGTTGTAGCACCTTTCCCTTGAAAAGTTAGACTCAAACCTTGTACCCTGCATCTGTGCAGTAGAAACCTTAACCATTAAATCAAGATGAGAAGCTCATTGGCTAAAATATGGTACAGAGAATTTAAACACAATTCCAAACTTATTGTAACCACATGCATTTAAACTTATGTCTTACGACATCTCTAGCACTCAAAAAGTACAAAGTTCAATATATTTCTAAAACATTTGACTCTGTCAGCAAACTGAATGTTTGACAGAGTGAAGTGTACTCATAAATATAAACACAAACACATTCATATATTTATATAAAGAGAAAGTGGGACACAGAGGAAGAGAGAGCTATGAAAAAAATGTGACTGAAATTTATAGTACAGATGCAGACAATGTTAGAGCAATGTTATTGATACAAGTATACATTCATTCTAACTACTGTTTGAACCCTAAGTTTATATCTCACAGCTAGCATTTGTTCAAATATTTTGCTTTATTGTCATTATCACTTTAAGAGTATTAGCCAAATGGTAAATGAAAAATATGTCTTGTCATTTCTGTTTCAGGGAGACCATCTATTGACAGTGTTAAAGATTTTATTGCATTTAGTGACTGAATTCCAATGCTCTGCCCTGCAGCTTGCTTTGACATTATATACAAATCTTGCAGAAAAGTTTTGTCTGTCTTAACACACAGGAGGATTAGGAATACAGTTTCAGCTATGTCAATTAAGTAATTCCCTGAAATTACTATTAACCACTACGACAGTATGTCATCTTTCTAAAATTATAAGACATCTGATATAGTAATTCTAATTTTATAATATATATATATATATATATTTGGGGTCTACGTTGTTTGATCGAAATTTCAAAACTTCGAAACCCATATGGCCGAGACCATATGACTGAAGTTTTGAAATTTTGAAAATACAACAAAAGCACAAAACCTAAACAAAAAAACTTCACCTCTACGTATTTGCAAGGGAGCAAGCCCTGCTACACCCCCATGCTCCCTATTACTTAAATATGCCAACTCCGTGATTGCACTACAGCGAGGAATATGGTAAATCTCCCATTCTGCACTGTACGGCGATCTCAGTTCAAAGTGTTTGAAGTTTCTAAACTTTGATTATATGGTCTCGGCCATATGGTTTTGAAACTCTGATCAAACAAGGTAGATATAGATATATATATATATATATATATATATATATATATATACAAAATAACATTTATTATAGCATTATTTAAATTAAAATTAAATAAGTTATCTTTTATATAAGGTTGTCTTTAACAAGCACATTTGCATGACAGTACAGTTGCTGAATTTTTAATATTGCATCATTTTTTTTATTATTCTGTTACAGTTACCAGCTTTCTCAGAATGCAAATTCTTAAAGAATTACATCCTTCATCTTTGAATAAATAGCACATTACTGCAAATATTCATACCCACATCATATTTGTAAAGATTAAAAAAGAAAACTCTTGATAACAGCAAGAAAGAATAATAGGTAAGGTAGGTTTTGTATAAAATGTGAAGACACAGTACTTTACGGAATTGTAAAGGTTGAATAAGGTCACTCATCCTTATATCTCATATTAATGCTGGCAGACAAGACACTTACTCATATTATTTGACTTTTATCACTTCCTTAACAAGTAAATATTCAAAATATGTTACATAATCACAGTTCCATAAACTGTATGAACAAATAAACAAATAAAAATAAGGCTAAGCCAAGTGCTTTGACTATCTTTTAAAAAGGTGAATCAGTCTGGTGTGTCAGCATTAGTCTGGATCAAACCTAGTTTCTGTTTGAACAGTAGCAGCAAGGGTTTCAAACCAAGTAGATGACACTAGATCAATACATTTTTAAATGAACACTGTTTTTGAGGATATATTCAGAAATCCCTAAGTGATTCAAGAAAGAGGTGTGTATGTCTCAGAGTACTCAGGCTGTTCAAAGGCCTAATATAAATACAAGTGAGCTACTTGAAGGACAGCAGTGGTGTTTCAGTCTACCTAGGTTTTATTACTCTGCTGGCTGCTCATAATCTCACATCCACTGCCTTCCTTCATTAAAGATAATGATAAACCTTTCTGCTGACACACAGTTTGACATCCTTTTAGAAAATGCATTCTTAGCCTTCACTGAGACTCTCCTTAAAACAGTATTTACTTTCACCATTCTTAACTCTTTTCCCATATCTGATGCTTATTGTGTCCTGTTATCATCTCTTGCTCTTCCACTCTCTCAAGCTGTATTTCCCCTAACCCCATGGAAAAAAGAGAATGTCCTCATTCCTTTTGTCTGTGCACATTCAGGAAACTCACTTCACATTTTGACTTTAGTATGATCTACAATACTGGCAAAACTCAGAGGGACAAGTGTATGGATTCTTAAAGTTCACTGGACAGCTCAGTGTTCAATGCTGCCAAACTACTTATTCACCATTTAATGGCAAGAAATTATTTAAACAGGAAAATATGCATAATTATATGGTTAGCGAAGACCTAATCCCCTCAGTGTACTGTGTCCCATACTATCCTGATGTTCTGCTGATACCAGACTGGAGGTGCAGCATAAAATTGAGCAAATCATAACCCCCCTTAACGACAAACAAAGTCTCAATATGTGAGAAAATAGAAGTGAGTTGTTATAAGTTAAAAAGTTGTGGAATTACTAAATACCACTCTACGGTGTAGCTATGTAGTTTTCTAGCATAAAAGATCACTGCCAAGTGTACAATATTGTGATAACTCTAACCTTTCTTATAGCAATCCAGTGAAACTTCATTTATTACATAAGACAGTACATACAATAATTTTCAGTATTTACCACCCAATAAATGCTTATCTGTAAACATGACAATGACTCAAAGTGATTTAAGTGGAGAGACAGACAATCTTTATTTTATTTTTTTCCACGATATCCTGAAAAAAATTAAGCAGTTGTAAATGTCACCAAGTTATCATAACAGACATACAGTACAAGTCCCTGCTTTCCAGTCTTAATATGCTGTGAGTCTCAGGCATGTTTTCAGCCCTATATTACTCCTCCATTTGTAGTAGTGTAATTAGATGGGGAGGTCCAAAATCTAAAAAAAAAAAAAAACTGGAAACAGAAACTCCCTTCTGAACTTCATAAAAAAATGTAACGTCCATAAATATCTTCTCCTTGTTCCAACCCATCCAGCCATTAGGCTCAGCATTCCTGACTGATCAAAGTTCCCTAGTAGTGATCTCAGCTTGAACACAGCGGCTTTTTTTCTTTTTTTTTTTTTTTTTGAGATCTCATCGGAGATTAACTTAAATTTATTGATTTTCCTGAAAAAAGAAAGCTTGAAATAATAACAGTGGATAGAACTGATGAAATGCAATACACTCCAGTCCTAGTATGAAATTTGAGTAGCATGGCAACACTTAGCAGTTCAATGTGTTATAACATAAAAAATCCCTACTGTGCTAAATGGTGAACACGTTCCTGAAAAAAAATGTATATGCAGTGCTAGCAAAGTGAATATTAAATTAAAATGGGAAAGTGAAGTTTAAGTGTAACACATTAAATTTACATGCAGAACTTGACTCGCTTCATGGGAAATACTACTGTTTAAATATACTAGATCTAAATGACTTATTACCTCTAAAGCATACCTTTTAAAACAGACAATTGATCTTATTAGGACTGAATATGCCATTCAGACCTGTAAAAATAATATTAGCAAACAACGTGTTCCAATATAGAGCACTCCAGGCTTTTTCGTGTTTTAAAAATAAGGCAACTATAGCATAATATGCATAGCCAGACTCTGCACATTTTGGCAGTTACTGATGAGGTACTAATTTGGAAAGGTTAAAAAAAACATAACCAAGGATAGCCTTTTATTTATAAGAAATTATGCAAAGTGTGATATCCGCAGATGAGGTGGATGAGAGTTAAGTATTCAATTTTAGCCACTGATGCCTCTGATGGGGCATGATGAAAACATTTTGCATTGGTGTACATTTTGTAAAGATACCAAAAGAAGAAATAAGCTGGAGTGACTTAACAAGGTGCAAAAATCTATTCAGTGACTTATCACATCAGGCTTTACTCTATGAGATTAGTATATTGAGTGCTGATAAAACTACCGCAGCAAGCAGATAGACATTTCTGTTCAAGAATTCAAAAAAAAAAAAAACTGACCGAGTCACTCAGCCTGCATTTCACATTGGTTGAGCAGGTATGCTGTTTTTAAGTTCTGATAAATGTATTGTACAGTGTATATAAACTGATTTGCTTCATCTCTATAACTTACAGTTCTTTGCCTTTAATCTATATTAATTTTATCACATGTATGTAAAAAATGAAAATCTTTCAGCTGTAAATACATGCTTTGGTAACCTCAAAGGTCACTGCTTTCTACATTGCCAAATGAACACAAATTGTTCAGAAAATCATACTCCAGCACAAGTTCAATTACTTCCTGGTATAAAAGGTCCTTATCAAATGAGGCAGAAGTGGTAGTTAGCTAAAACAAATTTACACGCATAAGGCATTTCTATCTTCTCAGAATGCACTCTATATTTATCACAGCCCACTTCATTACAGAATTACTGTTTTATATAAATCTAAGGCATTTATTTTGTTTGAAAGGCAGCAGAATTGCTGTAACTTTTCAGAAGCAAAAGCATAAATGAGGTAGCAGAATGAAATCAGCTTATGACATTTTGGTATAATGAAAAATGAAAATACAATACCTGAGTTAATGCAATAATTTGAAATGCAATAACCTTAGCAAGAACTGTTTTTAATCTTCTACTGAACAAAATAGCAATTTTGTCAACAGCATGACACTAAAATCCAACCAATATTGCAAGAAATATATACTTAGAAAGGCATTATCTTGCTGTTTCTCTAATTAAACAGCACTCTATGAAATCCATAAGCAGAAATTAGAAACCCTGTCTTCATTCAACAGAGCTACATGGGTAAGTCATAAAGGTAGGCTTTTGGCAAAAAGGTTCAGCAAACATTTCTAGTAGCAGTACCTATTTGTTTATTTCATATTTATCATTTTAGAGCTGAAAGGTCTCTTGAGCCCTGAAATCACTTTTCCCCCTTAGAGGTTTTATGTTTTTTTTTTTGTATAGTTGAAGAAGTATGTAACTGTTATTCTAAGCCTGCTGGTTTAAGAACTTGGGCTTCAGACCACTTGTTTTACATTAAGAACGTTTGTGGACTGCATTGTTGTGGCAGGACAGGTAGCTTACATCCTTCTAAGTTGGGAATTGCTGATTGAAGGCTCAGTGTCTGTTATTGTAAAAGTGTATTAGTTCTGGTTTAAGCACTTGGGCTTCAGGCCAGTTATTTTACATTAAGAAGGTTTGTGGTCTGTACTCTTGTGGGAGGAGAGGCTAGATTCTGCCCTTCTGAGCTGGGAATTTCTGGTTAAAGGCTTATTGTGCCTGCTTATTTGAGCTGTTTATTTCTGAAATTTGTGTGCCTTGTTTGCTGTAGCCCAGAAGTTAGTCGTTTATTGGCCATTTTGGACTAATTTCTCTCTCTTTCATTTCTCTGCTATAAAAAACACATTTGCACAGTTTTTTGTGCTTGTATTCAGCTCATCAAGTGCCTGCCAGGTGTCCTGCAGAGTTCTACAGCAGCAGAGAGACAAAACAGAGACTTTGGAGTGATTAAGTATCATTTGTCTGCATTTCCTCGTTGTCTTTAACTAATTCCGCATAAAACGCCAATTTTTAGCATTTTTGTAATTTAAAAAGCTTGTTTCTGCTACATATTGTACTTATTTGCTGCCTGCACTTGAACTAAATCATTTTTGTGTTTAAATAATCTGTTTAACTGTTGTAGGCTACACACTAAAGTGCAATTGCCATTTCTGTCCATTTAAAGTGTTTTTTTCTGATCGTATCTGCTTTATTTTATGAAAAAAATATATTTGTTTCCCGCCTTTCTGAATTAGTATAGTCCTGTTTTCAGATTATTGCTGAATTCAGGGCTGTGTTACAATTTTCTGTGTTGACCATACCTTACTTGGATAGAAGGAAATTTTATTTTTGAATGTTAACGGTCTGACGAAGCTACCGATTTGTTTTAAGTAATAAACAGACTTCCTTCATTTCTACATGGTGGATTATTATATACTTTTATGGTTCGTTGTTTGGAAGTGGATCTTTTTGGTTCGTTATGTGGATGGTGGATATATATATGCTGAGATGTGCACATATGTGTATAGACATGGATCTTATAACTGCATGTTAATCTCACATGCCTGCGCCATTAAAAAGACAAAATGAGAAATGTTTTAGATTATATAAGTGCATTTTATATCAAGCATAACATGTTTAACTAGATGAAAACAAACCCATTGCATTAATTATAAATAGAAAGGTAGGAAATTCACTAATAATCAATACAGAAGTACAAATACAAGCATGTATAAACTACCACTGAGAAATCTAAACTTCATGAAGAGAATATGTAGAGCATACACCCCAGACAAGCACGAAAGATGATCTTTGATTTTCTCAGTAGCAAGCTGTAAAAGTCAGAGTTAATAAGGAATTCAAAACTGTAAGGAGTGCATTGTACACCAGTGAATAAACTTTATTTGTATTTATACTGTTCCTATAATAAGGCTAGAGTTTATAACTACAATGTAGTGCATGCAGTGCAGCGATTATGGAAAAAAGACAAATCTGTTAAATGCTCCAGTGGCGGATGACCTGACCTTAACAAATTTTAAGCACCCCATACTTACATTGTTGTGGTTGGGTCTCAGGTTAGGCTGTAAAATCTTCCAGCACTGTCCAGTGAATGACAGTGTAACGTGTCCCCCAGTTCTTGTCATAAAATTAGAAAGTTGCTATAATAAAAGGATACGTTCACCTGAAACTCAAATGTCTTTCATAATTTGTAAATTCAGCCCTCATTAATATGTCTAAAATCACGGACTTTATAAAGAACAGACCAAATATATGAGGAAGAAATGTAGACATTCAGCAAAAATCTGGATAGTTGAAAGACTTGGAAGGTGGGTGTAAATGTAAGAGACTGAGGGTCACTGCCTTTTTGACAGCCTTTTTGACAGTGCTCAACGTTTAAGTGCTTTTCAGCTTTGAAAGTTGGCAAAATACTTAACATTATTTTTTTTCTTTGTTTCGTTTTTACTGTAACTACTAATACATGTAGCAGATAAAGCTCCATACAGTAAAAATATTACGACCAGGTCTCCAATCCTAACCTTCTATTGTATGTTCTCAACATGGATGCCAAGATTTACCTCTCAAGCTTTGCTTTCAAGGTGAAGTTCTTGGTATCCACGTCTTAAACATATAATAAGCCAGCTAAGATTGACAACCTTCCCATAATCCTCAATGTAAGCTACAATTTGCATATAGTTATGAGTTTTCCTATGTTATATGATCATTTTATTTTCTTGTTCATGCTTTTTATATTAAATTCAATACACATTATTCAATGAAAAATAAAAAAATGAGAACATTCACTTTAATATTTTTCTTAACTTGGCAAACGTTTTTAAAATGGGATGCATAGATAAATAAAACTGCATCAATGCAACATAGTTAATAAAAAGGATATCATGAAACCAACTGTAGGAATACATGCCCACTTTGTTTACATAAACATATCTTTTAAGATTCAGTTTATTTCTTCAGAGCAAAGTATAATTTTTATAATAATCCTGAATTCCTTTATAGCCCTCAGAATGCTATTATTTAATGGAATGACTGAAGAACACATTGCATTGAACCAAAGCATTATTCCATTTAGTGGATAGCGAGTTCATTTTTCTATTATGTGATATTTTCAATTCCCCTTCTGCCTTTCCAGTAACATTAAGACCTTGATATGCATGACTGCTCTGCACATGAAATTAAGAACAATGCAGCCTTGTCAGAGTTTTCAATCATCCGCTCTTGTTCTGACACACTCCTCTGGCAAATATAGTTTCAGCTACTGTACAAGGGTCTAAAGGGAAAACATTCTTTTAAATAACAGAAAGCAAAGCTCTTGTGCTTTGTACATCTAAAGCATATGACCCATGATAAAAGGGTCTAGATCTGGGAAACATATGTGATGTTCAGGCAAGTCTCCAGTAATTAACTGTCATCAATTAATGCAACATTTTTGTGTATAAGAGAATTTTCCAGTTGAAGGCATGCATAATGAATGAATGAACTTGTACTTGGGAAATAAGAAAAAAACAGTACAGTATCAGCACAGACTGTGTTTAACACAAGAAATGATATTCTAGAAGTATATGGGATCAAACTTTCAGATTATGATAATAAAAGCCTCTGCATGCGATACTAGTTTAATGCAGGTTTTAGCATGCTATGGATTCACGGCAATTTATTTTGGAAGTGCTCATATTCATACATGATACAGTATTGCAAGATACCATGGTCAGTAGTATACATAATCCATATATTCCTTTTATTAAAAACAACATAAATACATGTCAATATTTAATTTCAAATATAAAACATATAATGGCATGTGTTTGCTTTGTGGTAGGCTGTTATGGCGAAAACAACGGTAAAAAGTATGCAGACATGGCAAGCAAATTTACAGACTGCAATTACAGATAAAAAACTGTTTTCAATAAATATATGGCAGTGAGGGATGCATGTGTCCAAATTTAAATGTAAATAAGGGATGTGTTACTAAACTTAGAACTGATAAAGAACCTTCCATTTGTATTTTGATTTACTTGTCTTATAATGTTCTGTGAAAGTAAATGGAACAGAGTCATTTATTTCAACAATTTTCTTATATTTATTATATAGAAAAAATTCTGAAAGCCATACAATGATGTTAGACTGGAGATGAATTCATCAAGGAAAAGAAAGGAAATCCTTTCTTTTAAACTGAGTCACGGTGCTATTTACATGCACGGATGATATATGGTTAGAACAACAACAATAATTACAAAGCTATTTTAATTATTTAGGCTTGAGGAACTAAGTCTGTGTGGCATCTGGAAGAGGAAAGATTAAACGGGTCTATATTAGAACGTAGAAATTTCATTATTTCGAATGTTCTAACATCGACCCCTATTCAGCGAATGCTGAAAATAGTGAAATGACAGATAACCAAATTTTTTCCTAGGGAAAGAATTTGATTGTCCATTTCTGTCATTTCGCTATTTTCAGCGCTGTGGTGGAAAGTTATGGGTCGGGTTCAGGTAAGTGTGCGATTGGGCATGGGTTAGGTGACTTAGGGTTAGGGCGTGGGTCAGGTAAGTGTGCCATTGTGTGGACGTGAGGGTTAGGGCAGGGTAGGTGAGTTAGGGTTAGGGCGCGGGTGAGGTGAGTGTGCGATAGTGACAGACCTTAGGGTTAGGGTTTGGGTTAAGTTAAGTGGATAGTGGTGTTTGTAGTTTAGTTTAGGGTTAGCTGCAAGATTTTGGGTGCATGTTTGTGGATTGCTGCTTGTTTGGTGTGCTTGTGTTGTGTGTATGTGTTTTGGAACAGCAAATTTTTTTCCCTAGGAAAAAAATCACTGTTCTGAATGTTCGATGTTGTCAGCATTCGCTCAATAGGGGCCGATGTTAGAACATTCGAAATAATGACATTTCGATGTTCTAATATAGACCTGATTAAACCACACATTAATCAATGGTTGTGACAAGTAAACAAAGCATGCCATTGAATGGACACTGATATGATTTTCCTGACTCTACTATAGTCATTAAATAGCTGTTGGCAGTGAGCATTTAAATGAAAGATCTGCTATTGCACTACATTAAGAAGCCAGAGCAAAATGGTTGCCCACCATTCCCACTCTATGGGAGTCAGAGTGGGGAGATGAAGTCAGCAAAAAAGGAGAGAAGTATTGCTGGAACTGAATTCATCCTCAAGTGTTGGTAAGTACCTTCATGTGGTGAATCCTGTTTTCACAAAATCAACCAAGACAGAACTGATATATAGACTTTATTTCATACATCATGGAGAAACTTTAAAAATTAAAAGATGTCTGAGTGTACAGTTCCTAGGGGAAAATATTGCCTAATCCTGAGGTAAGCACTGGAGACAGGATTGGAAAAAATGCAGTGTAGAATCCTTTGGACATGGTAACATTCATACTGGGATGGAGGAACGGCCAGATAGATTGAAACAAAGTTAAGAAAAGCTCATAATTGGAATACCCCAGCTCAGATTTAGTACCTAACATCTTTACAAGACGATCTAGGCATGAGTAAGAACTATTCATATGTGCACCCTGAACAGACACCAGCCTGGTTAAGAATATGTAAATCAATACTTCAACTTAATAGTGAACCCGCAAGCTTTCCTAAAAATGATAGACCAATCATTTGCCTTTTGACAACATATAAACTATACACTTGAACTGCTACTGACAGAGTTTATAGTCATTTAGAAGAAAATTCAATCATGGCAGTAGAACAGAAGGGTAATAAAAAAAAGTCATATGGAACAAAGAAATAAAGCTATAATGGAGAACTGTAAAATGGGGAAGCATCTATGTATGGCATGGCTAGACTACAAAACTATTTGACAGTATCCCACATTCATGGATAAAAGAGTGCTTAAATTGTATTAGATACACCCTACATTGACCAATTGCATTGCAGTGACCATGGAATAGTGACAAACCATTCTTCTGTTAAGCCATAATAAAGGAAAAGTTATTATTCCAGGCATAAAAATTCAAAAGGGGATAGTTCAGGGTGACTCTCTGTTACTGCTGCTCCGTTGTCTTGTCCTTAACCCATTGCACTGCCTATTTAATATATTAGGTCATAGATGAAATTTGACTGGCAGAAAAAAACAAAGTTTAAATTCTTCTCATGTTCTTTTTGTAGATAATTTAAAAATGTATAGTCTATCAGATCTGGAACAGAAAGCAGAACTGCAAGGGGATGAAACTACTTCAGATGATATAAGGATATCATTTGGTTTTGATAAATGTGTAAATGCAACATTTAAAGTAGGAAACTTGCAGCACCAAGAAAACATCTGTTTGGGACTGGAACTTGATATATAAGAACTTGAGCAAGAGGGAGTGTATAAATATTTGGGAATTTATGAAGGATCAACAATAAACCTTGAACAAATGTGAGTAAAACTTTGAGAGGAATATTTTAGAAGACTAAAATTAATACTGAAAACAGCGCTGACATCTAGGAACAAAGCCCAAGCTATAAAACAATTTGCTCTTCCTGTCATAACTTACAGTTTTGGAGTGACTGACTGGCGCCAAAAGGTGTCAGATAGGTTGGACAGGAAAACAAGAAGGATGGTTCACACTCATCAAATGATTTCTAAAAATCAGTGTACACCAAGGCTATATATTATTCCCCGTTCTGAAGGAGGTATGAGCTTCCTCGAAACTGATTACATGTATAGATCTGCAATCATGGGACTGCACACATATCTGCTCAGCTCACAAGACCCAAATGAAGTGAAAGTTTTGAAACATGAGAAAAATAAGTCTAAGATGAATTTCCTGTGTAGTTTAGCAGAAACATATTGGCATCAAGGAAAAATAGAAATTAAACCCAAAGTAGATAAAAATCAGGCAGCAAATGAATGTGCCAAAAAACAAAATAATAAATATAAGGTGAATGATCAGATGAAAAGGTAAGAAATGTTGAAAATGCATAAATATAGTTGTAAATATAGAAAGTCCTTGGAACAATCTCATGTTGATCTGGCTTGAATGTAAGAATGGTTACAGAAAGGTGAATTTAAACCAAAAGATGGAAGGCTAATATTGGCCTCCAAAGACAGTGGACTATGTTCACATTGGTTTACAAAGTCCATTGAACATGGGGGAGAAACAGACAAATGTAGGTTTTGTAAAACTGAATTGGAAACATTTGCACATCTTGTTGCTGGTTGTGATATACTAATGGCAAAAGGACTGTATACTGAAAGGCATTATAATGTGACAAGACAGTTGCACTGGGGATTGTGCAAACATTATAATACTGAAGTAGATGAAAAACACTGGAAATATGAGCCACAACTCAGCACAGAAAATGATGAAGTTTATATTACATGGGGTTACTTACTACCAACAGTTCAAAAAATAGATGCAAGAAAACCAGATATAGTAGTCCATAAAAAGAAGACAAAAGTATCATTGATTATTGAAAGTACTACACTTAGTGACTGCAATATCTTATGTACGGAGAGACACAAAGTCATAAAATACCAGGATTTGCAGGCAGAAGCAAGGGCAATGTGGAAGAAGGATATCCAGACAGTTCCAGTAGTAGAAGAACAACAGGTCTAATAAAAAGAATTTACAATCATATTTAGATATGTTACCGATATATCTAACTCCATATGAATTACAGAAGGAGTCATTTGTAGGCACATTTCAAGTGCTGCAAATAAGACTTCTAGCTGACATCAAAGAATGAAAAAAACAGTAATTCCATGAACTTCAGCCATACTTTGACTTAGGAATGGGTTCCATTCCCATTATGGCATTAGAAACCAAAAGGACGTGGAGAAATTAAAAAAGACAAATATGGACCTAGATAGGCCTGACTGGGGAGAATGCCCCCTACCCCCTCCATGGTAGAAGGAAGAAGTAGTTTAAAAAAAGAAAAAATCTAACAAGCCAAATAAGAGGCACAGAGAAGACAAAGTGGACTGTTGAGGATAAGGATGAAATTATATATTCAAAAAACAGGCACGAACCAAAAAACAAGCAAGCCCAGCACAACAGGACCCGGAAAGCCAGCAAAGTTACGTGTTGAACCGACTTTATTAGAATCTGGAAAAACAGAATAAAACCAAGCGCTTTCGCTCGGTTATTACCGAGCTTTTTCAAGGTAAAATAACAAACACTTGCTGATTCAGTACAGGTGATTAAATACTAATTTCAGCCATCACATGACCCTCCTAATTAACCAAGTATAGCATATAGCTGTGAAATACAGCCATAACATACTCCAGAATACAAATAAAATATAAAAAATATGTATAAAACATGTATGTAAAAATGGTAGTACAAATCAGTACCAATACAGTAAATGATCCATTGTTAAAATTCTAAAACTGTCCAAATAAAAAGTAAAATGTGTAATGACCATATAAATGTAAATAATTTATAATAAATATGTAATAAAATTTATATTTGCCATATGACCCTGTTTGACAAAAATTTGTATCAATAAACCTTTACTACCAATTGTGGCCATTTTTTACCCAAAATACAATAGCTTAAAACACTATCTATATTTGTAATCAAATTTGTAATGTAGTTTGTTTCATGTGAAAACAGGAGTAACAAACAATAAAATGGTGAATAAACAATGTGTCAAACATAGGTAAAGGGTGTTACAAGCGTGCCTTTCTCAACTTTAGGACACTGTTGATGTTTATATTCTCATTCAAGCCGGGAAATTATATATTGTTAATATTATGCAAGTAACCCAGAATTTCCAGATAGAGGGTATTGAAACAGATTAAGAGAGAAATTAAAAGAAAGAAGTACTTCCACAAGAAAAAAGATATCAGCTACACATAAAAATGCATGTTCTTTAATAGAACAGATCAACAGAATGCATTATATAAACAAAGAAACATTGGGCCACCTGGAGAAAGAAGTGAAAAAGAAAGTAAGAAAGTGTAAAGAAGAAATAACAGAGCTTTATGAAGGAAACAAGAAAGAAATATGAATGTGGGAGAGAAAAAGTGATGTACCAGGGTGTCATATATATGCAATGGAGAAAGCTAAACTAGTCAAAATGAAAAAAAAAATGCAGGTCCAAAGATATTTGAAGAGAAATACAGACAACGGTACCAGGACAGAGAACATTTCACATTGCAAAAAATAAGATCACTAAGGGGGATATAGAATATAGGATTATTAAGACTGAACTTAAACAAATAGAAACTGAAATTATGGATCACCTGTGAAGTGAAGGATTCAGTGTTGAGGCAGAATAAGTAGGTAGAGAGAGAAGTACCTAAAGAAGATTTGCTAAGTGGTGTTGCTCTCGCATCTTCTGTACTTTAACAGGTTTAATTTCTCCAAGTATTTTGGGTTTGTAATACCATGACAGGAATGGACCCCATTGCTAAGTCAAAGTATAATTAAAGATCATGAAATTAGTATTGTTTCAATCTTTGATGTTAGCGAAAAGTACTCTATGCAGCATCCGCAATGTGCCCAGAACTAACTCCTTCTGCATTTCATATGGAGTTAGATATGTTGGTACCAAATGGATGCCATTTTGCTTTATGAGACATATTGCTCCTGCTATTATTGGAAATGCCTGGGTATCCTTCTTCCAGACTGCCCTCATTTCTGCTAGCAAATCCTGGTATTTTATTACTTTGCAAATCTCTGTATGTAAGATACTGGAATCACTGGGTGCAGCAATTTCAATGATAAGTGCTACTTTGGTCTTCTTTTCATGGACTACTATATCTGCTTTTTCTCACATCTATTTTTTGAATTGTTGATAACAGGTGATCCCATGTGATATAAACCTCATCGTTTTCTATAATGCTCTGTGGTTCATATTTCTAATGCTTCACAGCTATTTCAATATTATAATGTTTGCATAATTCCCAGTGCAATAGTCTTGCCACATTATTATGCTTTAGAGGCCCTCTGCCATATCAAACCCAACAACAAGATGTGCAACTGTTTTCATTTCTGTTTCACAAAACATGCATTTGTCTCTTTCTCCAAGTTCAAAGAATTTTGTAAACCGATGTGTATGTAGTCCTTTATCCTGTGCTGCCATTATTAGCCTTTTGTTTTTTGTTTTTTTGGGGTTTTTTTGCTTTAAATTCACCTCTCTTTACCATTTCTGCATCAGATCCTGATTAATATGACGTTTGGATGTTTCTGCACTTGTAACAGTATTTATGCCTTTTCCACTTTCGTTCCTTTTCATCTGATCCTTCATCTTATATTTTTTCTTTTCTTTTTTGGCACATTCAGTTCCTGCCTGATTTTTGTCTACCTTTAGTTTGATTTCCATTCCCGCTTAATACCAATATGCTTCTGCCAAACTAAGAAGGGAAGCCATCTTAGATTTGTTCCTCTCATGTTTTAAAGCTTTTACTATGTGTGGATCTTTTGTGGTCAACAGATAATATATGAAGTCCTACAATTGCAGATCTACATATTTAATCAATTTCAAGGAGGCCCATACCTCCTTCAGAATGGAGAATATATAATCTTAGTATACACTGCTTTTTCTAAATTATTTGATAAGAGTGAAGCATGTTTCTTGTTTTCTTGTCCAACTGATCCAATATCTTTTAGGCCCAATTAATCACCCCAAAACTGTAAGGTAGAACAGGAACAGCAAATTGGTTTATAGCTTGGACTTTGTTTCTAGATGTCAGGGAAGTTTTCAGTATTAATTTTAGCCTTTTAAAATATTCCTTACTAAGTTTTGTTTGCATTTTGTTCATGTTTTATTGTCAATCTTTCATCAATTCCCAAGTATCCCTCATGCTTAAATTCCTTTATATCACATTATTGTCACAGACTAATGTTTTTAGTGCTGCAACTTTTCTGCTTTAAAAGTTGCTCTTGCACATTTATGAAGGCCAAATAACATTCTTATATCTTCTGAGAAAGTTTTGACCATTTGCAGTTACTGTTTTAATTTGTTGATCTTTTGAAGTATATAGTTTTAAATTGTCCACAAAAAGAAAATTTATTTTGCACTTTGCTGTTTTCTAGGAGCCAGATTGTAACCATGACCTAATCACTAGTCATGTAGACAGTCTAATGGGTTAAGGGTAAGAAAAAGAGCAGGGGTGACAAACAGTCACCCTGGTATACCCCCCCCTTTGAATTTTTAAACCTGTGATAATAATTTTTCCTTTGTCATGGTTTAGCTGCAGGGTGGTATGCCACAGTTTCATGATTTAATATGATGCAATGTTTATGAAAAGAAAAAAAAGCAGAACTAATCAGTACAAAAAAAGTAGCACCAAGAATATTTAAAGAGAAATACAGACAGAGGCATCCATATATGGAACATTTTGCACCACAAAAAATAAGAAAACAAAGGGGTAAAGTAGAAAAGAAGATTAGTAATGAAAACGTTAAAGAAACAGAAACTGAAGTTTTAGATTATCTGCAAAGTGCAGGATTTAATGCAAAAAAATCCATTTCTGGTACCATCACAGCATGCTAGAATAGCAAATCTCCAAATTAAGGAGAAGCCAGTAGAGCAGGAAGTATCTGATCAATTGCCATATGAAGATATTCTGGAGCCTTCAGTAGGAAACTAGTGTGAGTTCATTTGGCACAACAAGGGAAGGGGCAGGAAATGTTGGCAACTCTGATGTGTTCAATGCTGTAGATTACTAGACCTGTGAGTTCCCATATGAAAGAGCAATGGATGACACAGGAAGAAGCTGAACATAATATGCCACAGAAAGATGTTCGGGAACTTTCTACAGAATGCACACAGGAAATGGAGACCAAAGAAGGTGCTCTTAGTTTAGAAGAAAATGATCTTAGAAGAGTTGCTTGATTTAATAGAGATGGGTAGACATAGTATGATCAATGAAATAAATACATTACTGAAAGTCAATAAGACCTAAAATGTTAGAAGTTTGTTAAAACAAATGAACAGTGTAATCAAGACTATTTGTAGAAATTCAAGTGAGATAACAGCATTAAATAGGGTATATTACTGTGCAGGTAATTTATAACACACAAAGACTTACCACAAAAACACAGGGCAGTAAGGGAAAGGAAGGGAAAAAATAAAATGCTACCATGGAAGTACTGAAATGAGAAAACTATAAAGCAATTAAGAAAATAAGTGTCACTATTAGAAGAGTACAGAAGAGGGAAAAGAACAAAAATACTTAGAAATATAGACATGATAAAAGCAACATGGAACAAAATGGATCAAAGGATCATGTGTTGCTAAAAAAGCCACATTACAGAGTTGGAAGAAAGGGAAGACTCTAAGCATGGCATGGATAAATTATGAAAAAAAGCATTTGACAGTATCCCATATTCAGGGATAAAGGAATGCTTGCAGATACAAATTATACACCCTATATTTATCAATTGCATTACAGTGACCATAAAACTGTGGCAAACCACTTTGCATTTGAGCTATGACAAGGGCAAATTATTATCCCAGAGAAAAAATTTGAAAGAGGGCATATTCTAGGATGATCTTTTGTCACTGCTGCTGTCTTGTCTTGCCCTTAACCTACTAAGCTGTTTAATGAACATATTAGGCTTACATTAAATTAGATTACAATATGTTCCAGGAATCAAATGATGTTTAAAAACTTCACAGCTACTTTCTGTGGATGACTTAAAATTCCATAGTTCATAGAATGAGGAGTTGAAATCACAACTACAAATTAAAACTTTCTACACACACTTTTTACCCTGAAAAGCTTTGATGTATGTATCATCACAGACACTTGGTACAAGACCAATGGGAGCAGTCCATCAGTGCAGGGTTTAAGACCAATGAGAGCAGTCTATCAGTGCAGAGTTAAAGAGCAGTGAGAGTACTCCATCAGTGCTGAGTTTACGTCCAATGAGAGCACACCATCAATGAAGGGTTAAAGACCAGTGAGAGCACACCATCATTGCAGGGTTTAACAGTTAGTGCAGGGTTTAAGAAGAATGAGAGCACTCCATCAGTGCAGGGTTTAAGACCAATGACAGTACTCCATCAGTGCAGGGTTTAAGACAAGTGAGAGCACATCATCACTATAAGGTTTAAGACCAATGAGAGTCCGCCATCAGTTCAGGGTTTAAGACCAATGAGAGCACACCATCAGTATAGGGTTTAAAGCCAATAAGAGCAGTCCATCAGTTCAGGGTTTAAGATGAGTGAGAGTACTCCATTAGTGCAGAGTTTAAGACCAATGACAGCACCCCATCAGTGCAGGGTTTAAGATCAATGAGAGCAGTCCATCAGTGCAGAGTTTAAAACCAATAAGACTGCTCCATCAGTTCAGGGTTTAAGACAAATGAGAGCACTCCATCAGTGCAGGGTTTAAGATGAGTGAGAGTACTCCATCAGTGCAGAGTTTAAGACCAATGACAGCACCCCATCAATGCAGGGTTTAAAATCAATGAGAGCAGTCCATCAGTGCAGAGTTTAAGACCAATGAGAGTGCTCCATCAGTTCAGGGTTTAAGACAAATGAGAACACTCCATCAGTGCAGGGTTTAACACTTAGTCCAGGGTTTAAGACCAATGAGAGCACTCCATCAGTGCAGGGTATCAATGCTTACTACATGTTCAGGCTTACAGCATAAGATAAAGCCACTAAAGTGTTTCTAAAAACAACAATCTGTAACTCCTCATATCCAACTTAATATTATCAAACCCCCTATCACATAACAGCCAGATACATGAGCCTCTCTATACCCCCATCAATACATATCTCCTGCCTAACTAGTATGGAGTTCTTATGCATTAAGCAGAATACATGGACACTTTATCTGTCCCTTCATTAACTGGCAGGCATATACATCCATACATATGTATTCCTAGAGATTTTGGACTTCTTCATTACCGACTTCCTGGACTAGTTAGTCTGTACCCCAACTACAGGCAATAAAATCTTGGACTTGGTCCCCATCAGTATGGAACAGCTCTGCTTTGTAGCCTGTTCCCTGGTCAAATCTGACAAAAATCAGTCATATTTACCATAAGACAGATGTTTGAAGCATTCTGAAATACTTCAATAATAAAAGATTACACTAAAGCTAATCAATTAAAACTGAATGATGACCTAGCTAAATTCAACATCCCTTCCAACTTTATGGCCTCACTGCTTATGTGGAATCCTTTACCACCAAATTTTATGCACATGTGAATTGCTGCATAGGTGCATTTGCTTCTATGCAGTAATACAATGCCAAATTCAGACATAACCCAAATATAAACAAGCTCTATAATACAAGAAAAATAAACAAATAATTGCACAAAAACTGAAAATTAAATTTATTTCTCAAGCCCCCAAGATGCAAAAAAAAAAAAAAAAAAACTCTTGCTGAACTTAACAGGGAGCTCTGGTCCCGAATCAAATAAACCAAAGACAGATATAAGGTAAAAATAACCTCCTAGCCAAAATACATCAATAAAGCTTTCTTTAGCTACATTAGAAACCTCATAAACAATGCCCAGCATTTCCCAAAGCTAATTAATGACATCACATACTGAGACCCTGAGGACATAGGGAATCTACTAGTGGATAAATTTAGCTCTAACTTTACCCCCCTTTCCTCTCCTACATTTTCAGACCACATATCTGTTACTACCCACCTCCCTCAAATCTCCCATGAAAATGTCCTCAAGACACTATCCAAGGTTAAGAATTCTGGTTCATTTTGCTTTATAGTATAACATAACAGACTTCTAGCTGGCCAGCCTAAATCAGGACCTGTAATATTTCCCACAGATGCTATTCAATCGGACTCCAAAAAGCTTTATTCCAGATAAATGGATGACAGCCGTTGTCATCTCCTTGCACAAAGGTGGTGTATCAACTGACCCAGGTAATTACAGACCCATAAGTCTGACCAGCCTCAGCTATAAGACTGTGGAAAGGATCATTATGGAATTAATGCATAAGGACATAAGTAACCCTCAAACTCTCAATACAAGCCAGTTCAGCTTTGTTAGGGGCATATCCTGCACACGTA
This sequence comes from Protopterus annectens, assembly GCF_019279795.1. Classification (NCBI taxonomy): domain Eukaryota; kingdom Metazoa; phylum Chordata; order Ceratodontiformes; family Protopteridae; genus Protopterus; species Protopterus annectens. The sequence continues at coordinate 61,617,161 of NC_056746.1, forward strand.
GCCTGGGTGACTTCTTTGGTAATGTTACTAAAGCAACAGATGAGGGCAAATAAGTACATACTGAATATCTAGACCTCACAAAGGTGTTTTACACTATCCTACAATCAGGTATTATAGATCTCATAGATATCAAGATCAAGTCCTAAAGGTGCTATCAAAAACTAAAAATACTGCACCAATGTGTCCCGACAGTATCCCTGGATACATCGTGAATAACATGAAGCATGCATTAGCCAAACCCCTAACAACACTGTTTAATCTCATCCTCTATACATATTTTGTACTAAGTGAATGGAGAACAGCTATAGTCATTCCCCTTCAAAAGGGAAGACCTTCCACAGACACAAACAATTGTAGGCCCATTAAGTCTAGCCAGCCTCACATGCAAAGCCATGGAAAGATTTAACATGGAATTAATACGTCAAAACAAATGGAACTAAACACTGGACTTGTCTCAGTTTGGATTCCTCAAGAACAGGTCATGCTCACAGATAGGATGCAGATAATCATTACTGGGGAAGTTACCCCCACAAAGAGACTAGTCACCAGTAGCAGCCCCTAAGGCTCTGTGTTGGGACGTTTCCTGTGTGGCATCTACTTTTCTGTAGTAAAAGCCAATACCTAAGGACTCTGGCTAATCAAGTTTGTAGTTGAATACAAGCTAGGAGCAGTTATTGAATCGTCAAATGACTTGGCCATCCTGCAGGAAGGTTTGTCTCAAATAAATAACTGATGCCAAAATTAGGGAACTACAACACTGACAATACAACCCCAAATAGTTTAACCAGTTGTTTTGGATTTGGGAACTTGTATGGACAGTGACCTAACTTTTAAGCAACATGTATTTATTGTTGTAAGAAAGTCCTTCTATATTGCACAGCTTAAAAACAAAGAGATTGTGTCTAGATCTACAGATGTCATTGTACCTCTTTACTCAGCCCTCATTAGGCAAATCATTGCATATAATGGCCCCTTTGGCATGCATCTGTCCAGACACATGCAACAACTGGAATTCCCACAGAGATACCCTGCTAAATGGATACAAGGCCTAAACAACATGCTCTAGACTGACTAACTTAAAGACCTGTCACTATACTCAGTACTCTACCGACTGCTAACAGGTGACCTGTGTCTGACAAACAAGGCATCCTTCATCCTATTACTGATGGATTTGTTAAACATCAGCATGTCAACTGTGATCAAAAACACTGAGTCTAGGGATCTAAACCTCTTCTGCAAAATCAGCAGAATCAACTGCTGTTGTGGAACAGAATCCTCATCCATATAAAAAAGTTCATCCTTGTCCATATTCAAATACAACTAAGAATTATAGATGGGAAACAGAAAAGTTACCCCAGGACTTTCCCCTGTACTACAAATGGACAGAGGCGGCTCTCTTAAATTCTTTGTCCCATGCATAGAGTCTCTCCAATTATGTATGTCATGATCCCAGTTATACTCATTAGGGGTAATATATAATTATTGACCATGAGATGGATAAGGCCAATCTACAACTAAATGAGATAAGGATTTTGAGCAAAAAAGGGATATTGCCTAGGCTTAAAATGGCCCACAAGGGCAGGTGATAGCCTAGTACTTATCTATAAACCTAATAAATCTATAAATCTTTCCACCTAAATGTATTCCCTATGTAACTCACTGGATAGCAATTTGGCTCTTTAACAGAATACAAGCAATTAGAGTGGGCAACTCTACCTCCTTTAAAATATCTCTTCCTATCAGTGCAACCCAGGGTTCAGTCCTACTCACAGGTCAAAGCTACCATTAAGGGTTTATGCCTGACCGAGTTTGCAGATGACTCCACCTAGATCCTCCAAGAGTGCCTCTCCTAAACAAATTGCTGCTTTCAAAACCACTGACTAAAATTAATTGCCTATGAAATGCAGAGTTGTGTCCTTTCACAAGCATGAAATTCCTTGCAACTATCATATTGACAGCGCCCATGAAAATTGTTCCGTTAGTTAAGGGACTGGGAACATATGTACATAACAAACTGCCTTTCGATCACCATGTATCCCCTACTGTAAGAAATATGAACAAATGCAAATAATACTCAGTAAGGAATAAACAAACAAGACTAAAACTAATACCGAAAACTGCCTAATCTCAGAATAAAGTACAAGCTATAAAACAATTATCTCTTCCTCTTATAACTTAACAGTTTTTGGATGAATGACTGGATCCAAAAGGTATTGGATCAGTTAGATTGGAAAACAAGAAAAATACTGCAAGCTTCTAAAATGATATATAAAAATCAGCGTATACCAAGATTATATATTCCTCATTCTGGAGGAGGTATGGGCCTCCTCAAAATAGATTACATGTATAGATCTGTAATACTGGAACTGCATTCATATACATTTATAGGAGATTACTAGGCTAACAGCTTAAGAGCCTTTACAAGCCTAGCCAACATAAACCAATTGTATACAATATATGGTCCTTGGGGGCAAGAGGATGGCATGGATTTGTGCCTGAGCATTATGTATCTTACAGATTACCCATGTCCATAAGGGACATAGGCACTACCCCAGGTGTGAATTTGTGACTCCCCATCTATTTATCCAAATTGCATTTAAAGAAAGCCAGGGAAGGGCTCTGCTTAAGGTGAGTAGGAAGCTTGTTCCACAAAAAGGGGCAATCATAGAGACACATATTTTCATCTCCTGCATATTTTGTTTGAGTCGCTGACTAAGTTTAGATCCCTAGATCAGATAACCCTCATGCTGTTTGACTTGCAGATGTGTAGCAGCTCCATCAAGCTGGATTTGTGAGCACCTTGTAGGTCAGGCATAGGTCAGCTCTTAATAGTCAGTAGAAGACAAAGTAAAAGGATAAGCCTTTTTTAGCTGCATAGAATATGTTTTTTACACCTGGTATTTTTTTTTTTTGTAAGGAACCTCTAAGGTCACTCCAACTTCTGTAAATGCCTTGTCAAGTACAAGCCAAAAGGTGCATTGTACATGATAATTGGTCTAATGAAGGTTGAGTACAGCAGGACTATAAATTCTTTCAATCTGGATGACATACTTTTACTTATACAGTGTGCCACAAAGAAGGACTTCTGTACCACTCTGGACAGACTGTGGTCAAAGTTCAGGGTGCTATCTATCTGCATACCTAGATCTCTCACCTCTGATTATCATAGAGGTGTGCTATTGACATGACAATTTGCAGGGGTATTTGTTTTCCCAAAGGGCATGATAATGCCTTTTTTCACATTTAGTTTTAGGCCACGGTTCTGGCACCAATCATTTGATTGATTTAGATACCCTGAAGGATATCTGCATCACTGGGGGATTCAGTGGCCTCAGCTTGCAGTCATCACCAATCTCTGTCACTCGGAGGCCTTCCACATTCAACATAACTTCTGAGAAGTATTTTCTGAACAGGAGTGGTCTCACCACTAAGCCCTGTGGCACACCACAAGTATCTGGCCTCTTGCTGGATCTGGATTCACCCACTTTAACCACAGGTGTCTTGTCCATGAGCCAGTTGGCTATCCATCTAGTGATGTAGGGATTTATGCCTAGTTTTGTGAGTTTATTTATAGTACCTGAGTAGGGGATTGTATCAAATGCCTTGGCCAGGTCAAGGTAGGTGGTATGTACTGTTTTACCTCATCCATGTCTTTAGTGACTTTCTCAAAAAAAATCACCAGATTCAGTAGGAATGACCTGCCCTTGACAAAGCCATACTGTGTCGGGGCCAGTGTTTGGAGGTTTACTATGTCATTATTTATCAGGCCCATGATTATTTTTTCCATGGCCTTCCATATAAGAGCAATCAAACTTATGGGTCTGTAATTTCCCGGGTCAGTAGATGGTCCCTCTTAACACCGAGGGATGACTGCAGCTGTCCTGTACTCTTTCGGGACAAAGCCAGTCCATAGACTGTTGTAAATTAGACATTGTATTGGGTCTGATAAGTCCTGATTTACTCTGCTAAAGAGGCAACTTGGTGTACATTAAACTGTGTTTTTAGCTTTAAAGAGCACAGTGGCAACTTGTTTTGGAGATTTATTTATTTATTTATTTATTTATTTCCAGTTTGATTACCGGGGAAGTCCACTGGGACAGAACGTACCCATTTTCAGTGGAGGCCCGGGGAGAAAAGCTCCAAAAGCAAAGCAAATACAATCTAAGTTACATAGTGTAAAAGATGTAATAAAATATTTACATTTGTAATTACATTACATTGGTACAGTTAGTAAAAAAGCAAATACACGCAGTATACTTCAAAAAACATAATTCAGGAAGGTAGATACAATAGATTTAGTAGTTTCCTTCAAGTAGCAGGTTTGACTGTATGAGAAGAAGGTCTAAGGTTACATGCTATTTACAATATTTACATATGAGGAGTAGAGAGAGAGAAAGTACGTAAACTGAGAGTAGATTATAGTTTGATCAAGCAGTGATCGGGAGAGAAAAAAGAAGAAAAAAAAAATAGTATTAGGGTAGAGTAAAGAGAAAGGATATAGAGGGTTCAAGGGGAATTTATTTAGATTTATGTAGGATGTAAGCAGGTACACTTATGTTTAGAGGACAAGTAAGAGAAAAGTTGGATTTTGAAGGCTTCAGTGTTAGATGTTATTCTAAGAGAGGAAGGGAGAGAGTTCCATTTCCTGCCAAGAGAGTAGGAGAGAAGGAGTTGGCCAGCAGGGCGATTGGGTTTGTGGATGGTGATTAAATTTTGGTGTTCAGATCTTAGAGATTTGTTTGGGGTGTATGGCGGAAGGATGTTTGCTAGGGCTGGGCATTTATCAGGGTAGAATATTAATTTGTGAGCAGTGGTTAGTTGGAGGTAGTCTAGGTAGTTAGGGAGTTCTAGCCAGTTCAGAGTTTGTAAGAAAGACAATGGTGAGAAGAGGTTTTAGATTTGGTAGCAAACTTAGAGATTTTATTATAGCAGATTTCGAGTTTAGTGGAGATGGAAGAAGACAGGTTAGTAAGGAGAGGGGCTCCATAAAGTAGAGATGGTAGAAGATAGGTAATTGCTAAGGAATGCCTAGCGAAGTTGGAGAGAAAGCAGTTGTTCTTATAGAGCATACCTAGCTTTTGGTGGGTTTTCTTTATGTTTTGTTGTATGTGGCTATCAAATTTGAGGTGCTCGTCTATAGTGATGCCAAGGAGTTTTGCAGATGGGACCACCTCTATGGTTGACTTGGTTTGGCCTATGATTTTGAATGCTGTTTTATCAAATGTGCAAGCCCTGGAGGGAGTGAAGAGAAGAATTTTAGATTTATTAGAGTTTAGAGAGAGATGATTTTGGTGCATCCAGTTCTCAGTAGTGGAAAAAGCTATTTGGGTTTTTGACAGTAGTTCGGGAATGTTGGAGGCGGCGCAGACTAAGGTAGAATCATCTGCGTATTGGATGACTGTTGTGTCTGGGATGGCAAAGTGAAGGTTATTTATGAAGATGTTGAAAAGCATGGGTCCAAGGATGGACCCCTGGGGAACACCAGTGGGTGTAGGTAAGAAGGAGGAGGTAGAGTTGTTCCATTTGACAGCTTGAGATCTGTCTGATAAGTAGCTAGAGAACCAGGATAGAGTATCAGGGGAGAGATGAAGGTTTGATAGATGAAAGAGAAGGTGTTTGTGAGAGATGGTGTCAAAGGCTTTAGACAGATCTAGCAGTACAGTGGAAACTAGTAACCCAGAATCCCTGGCTTGATTGACTGTTTCTAAGAAGGATAGTAAGGCAGTAATGGTGCTGTGTCCAGGGCGGAAACCATGTTGGGTGGGTGTTAGGAGGCGGTTATGGATTAAGAAAGGCATGAGTTGGTGGTGGACGCATTTCTCTAGGATTTGAGAGTAGGGCAATTGGGCGGAAGTTGGAGATATTTGTGTTTTTGCCTCCTTTATGAAGTGGGAGAATGTAGACTGATCTCCAAAGCATAGGAACATATGACTCTTTTAAAGATCTGTTAATTAAGATGCTGATAGGGAGAGCAATACCTTCGGCAGCACATTTAAGGAAAGAGGAGGGGATATTATCAGGGGCATTAGAGCATGGCTTTAGTTTAGATAAGAGTCTTTTTATGAATATAGTTGAAACAGGTTTCAGCTGGAAACTGGGAGGACAGTTAGAGGGGTTGTTGGGAGTAGAGGAAAGAGAGTTGGATGTATTATTGTTAGGGAAGGATTTAGTAAGATTAGCTATAGATTCCGTAAAGAATTTGTTGAAGAGAGAGCTTAGATCTGAGTCAGTTTTACTAGGGTCTGGGCAAGGGTTATTCCTGGATCCTGGGTGGAGAAGGGAATTAACTGATTTCCAGAACTGTTTGGGGTTCTTATTATGGTTGGACTGTAGTTTATAGTAGTAGTTCTTTTTGTCCAGGGTGATTAGTTTTTTAGCTAGGTTGCGGAGTTGGGTGTATTGGAGCAGGGAAGAAGGGATTTTATTTTTCTGGTGTAGCTTCCAAGATTTGTCCCTTTGATGCATGACTTGTTTTGTTTCTTTGGATAGCCAGGGGGTAGAGTTAGCTTTGACATGTTTGTTTCTTGGAGGAGCTAGGGAGTTAAGAGTATTTAGGAAGATAGAGTTAAACTGTTCTACAGCTTTGTCTAGGGGAAGTGTATTTAGGGTCTGCCAGTTGGTATGTTTAAGAATGTTTGAGAAGATAGTTGGGTTGAAGTTGCTGAGATTACGAGTGTGGATGTAGTGGTGTAGATATTGGGTAGAGTTAGCGGAGCGGTGTATGAAAGTAGGGAGATGGTCACTGAAGGTGTCAGGGATAGTGCCTGAAAGAGTTATTTTGTTTGGATGAGAGACTAGGATCCAGTCAATGGTAGATCCTGGGGGACTTGTTTTGTTAGGCCGGGTGGTTGAGTGGATTACTTTGGTGAAGTTAAAGAGGTTGATGAATTGGGAGGGGGAAGGAGAGTTGATTTTATTCCAATCAATGTTAACGTCACCTAGAATGTAGGTTTCAAATTTGATTTCAATTGAGGCCCAGTAAAGAATATTTTCAAGGGTTGTTATGTTGTCACCTGGGGATATATAAAGGGAGATAATGCAGATGTTCTTATGTTTATTTAGTCGAAGGAGACTGGCTGTAAGTTCAGCGTTTTTGAATTCAGGAGTTGGAATTTGTAGAGGGATCAGGGAGAGAAGGTTAGAGAAAATTATTTCAGAGCCTCCACCTTTTTTATTTGGTCGGTCAGTTCTGTGGATTTGGGAACCAGGAGGTAAGATTTCAGAGTCGGTGATGTGAGGTTTTAGCCAGGTTTCAGAAATGGCTAAGAGGTCTGGTTGGTTGTGGCAAATCCAAGCATGAAGATGGTGAATTTTGTTATTTAGGCTCTGAGCATTGATAGAGAAGAGCTTAAGGGGGTTAGGAGAGGAAGTGGTAGAAGAAGTGGGAGGGGGACTATGTTTTATTCCAGAGGGAGAAAAAGGGATTGGGGAGAAGTTGTTAGTGGTGAGGCAGGGGCCAGGGTTCGGATGAATATCGCCACATAAGACAAGGTCATTATTGGTAGTAACTCTTTGTCTTTTGTGTTTAAGAAGTAAGAGGCTGTTAGAGGGAGGGAGGATTTTCAGAGTGAGAGTTTTTGGTGTGGTGAGGCTTTTGGGATGGAAAAGGTACAGTGTTTTGGGAGGAATAAGAGTGGAAGATATGTTGTTGCAGTGGGTAGATAGAGAAGGTTGTGAATGAGTACAAGGGTTGGTTTGTGTAGGAGGTAGGGAAAAGGGTATTTTGTGAGAGTAGGAAGTAGCAAAATATAGGGGAATGAGAAGTACAAGTAGTAATGATGGGACATAGATATTATGAAGGATTTTGGAAGGCATGTTTGGCAAGCAGAGGTGGAAGAGATTGATGTAGTGGAGTTGAGTAGGCAAATGGAGTGGTGGAGGGTATTTCTTGGGAGTTGAGTAGGCAATGGAGTTGAGTAGGCAATGGAGTGGTGGAGGGTATTTCTTGGGAGAGAACTGGAGGTGATGGGAATGTGAAATTTGAACTTCATTTGTTGGCCTCAGATTTGCCATATCTTCCAGGTGAGAATACCTGATGCCATCTACCACTAATTTTACACATTGTTGGGTGTTGCCATTAATGTTGCCAACATAACTGAAAATGTCTTATGGTTATCTTTAGCTTTGAAGGCTATTTTTACCTGAAAGCCTGCTTTCAGAGACTTGTCTAGTTTCTAATTCACTTGTTTAGACTAATAAGACACTTTTTGCTCTATTGTGCACATTTCCTCTTACTTCCCAACAGGATTTTCTTTCTTTTGTTATAATAACCTATTAATACCAGGTGTCCACTAGGACGTCTTGTTTTTAAGGTTTGACCTGGGTTTATTTTGGTCTGATACTGCCATTTCTATAGAGTTGTTTATGTGGTTATACAGGGGGGTTGAGGCCTGTGCAAAGGTTTCTGTGTTTTCTGGATTGGGCAGCTTGGCAACTAGCTATATCATCCCTTAATAGGGGGTAATTTACCTTAGAAAAATTCTTAAAGTTTTGAGTGTTAGATGGGAGGAGTCCATAACTCTCAACTACCCATATTTTTGTAGAATGTCAAGATTTCTGACACATATTTTTGGTTTGTTCCTCATAAAATTTGTTATCTTCTGGCAAATCACTGACAATTGCAGTCAGTAAATAATGGCATACATTTAAGTTTCACACTTCATATTCTTCCAAAAATGCATACTAACACAAATCCTGTGGTTCTAGCAACTTTTTAAGTTTATAAGCACAATATTTGAAATGTGTCCCCATTTAAGGGCCTTCTTCCCCACATTAGTTTAATCTTTGTCCAGATTTCTTGCTCTAAAAGTTGAAAGGTATGGAGTGACTAGTTTTAAATTTATTTCAAGGGCGACTGCTTTGTGATCTGATCTTACCATCTAGGACATCACATGGTGGGGGGGTGGGACACTCTCCCATCTTTTTTAGTACCACATCTAGGATATTTGCACCTAGTGGGAGTGCAGACTAGCTGCTCTAGGTCATTTGAATTTACAAAGTCAAGAAATATTTAGTCTGCATGTTAGTGGTCAAGTATGCCTCCCAATTAAATGAGGGGCAGTTAAAATCACCCATAAGTATGGTATTGCACTGGATGGTGAATTATTGTGATAACATCAGGTATGATGTATGGGTTTCCTGGTTCATGGTGGGGGCCCTGTAGCTAGCAAGAGTATGGTAATGGATTTTTCCTATGGTTAGTTGGATACGGAGTAGCTCAAACATATATTGCTTGACCAGCCTTTAGGTGCCCTTATCCTTTATGTAGATATATACACCTCCATATGTTTTCTCTTTCATGTTCAGTGGGTGTTTGGAATGCATGAAAGGTGATATAGCCATGTACTGCTAGAGTGGTTTCTGTGGCTTTGAACCATGTTTCAGTAACCAGATAGACGTCAACATTCTCCAGGTGAGGAGAGCTTCCAGGGAGTGTTCTTCCTTTTTGGACTCCTAGCACTGAGCAGTAACAACTTTAGCTTGTCCTGAGTAGCTTTTGTTTGGTTGGAAGGTTTGTCTGTTTGGCAATGCCCAAAAAAGGCACTATGAGGTGAATAATGTTTTGCCCAATATCTGAAAGCCTAGAGGTGACAGGTGAAGACCATCCCTGGCAAAGCAGTGTGGCCTGTCAACCATGTCCTTCCAGAGTAACAAGTATTGAACCCCTTTGGAATGACACTAGTAGATAAGCCAATTGTTAAAGTTGATCATTTTCTGTTGGTATTTTGGCATTATCCTTGGAGACTGTACACTGCTGCTCAATGCTAGGCTCATACCTACCTATGACACATACTCTGATAGGTCAATCATGTCATTCTTTATATATTTGAATGAGGTATACCTCAGGTCATTCATGCCCACATGGACTATGACTGAGTCATACTAGTACTTAGGGGTAAGTGACTTGAGTGCTTGTATGATCTGGCAAATCCTGGCACCTAATATGCAACTAGTTGTAACCTTCCCTTTATGCAGCCTGGTAAGAGTGATGTTAGTATCTCACAATGGAGTCTCCTATGGCCCAGATTTTGGGTTATGGAGTATTTTGTGTTATGTGCTTGGTAGTTGAGACACAATGAGATGTGGCTTTATGTGTTGTGATGATAATTGTCTTCCTTGTGTGTATGAGAAGTTTCTGAGGACTGCACCTGAGAGGCATTTGAGGTTTGGGTAATTTACATGTGAGCACCTCTGCATATGTGGATCTACATGTGTGGACCTTTGCAGGTGCAGTGAGTGATATGTGTGAGCTGCTGATAGACTGTTTGTTGCTTTTTCTTTCTGTATGTGAGAGTCTAGACTCCAGTGTCACTGTGTAACTGCATCTTTCACATACTGTATTTCTCTGTTCAAGAATTAAGTGGTTGCCAGTGTACATACTGCAATTTTTACATTGCCTGAGGATGCCTGTGCCCACCAAGTTGGATGCAGAAATAGAAGAAAAGTGCCCATCCATAGTTGCAGGTCCTAATGTATACTTGAAAGGATAGGCATGGAGGGTATTTGTAACTGGATGAAGGAAAGGTGTTTACTTGGTGTAATCTGCAGCTAACCTAATCAGCAATGCTGCCCAGCACCAAGCTAGATGGTGTCTGAGCAGCAATAGTTCTGGGTGGTATAATGAGGCAAAGTAGACCTAAATTGTCCTAACTAAATGTGTGAATGCTGCTTACCATGCAAACTAGTTGCCCCGTGTATAACCCAGGGCTGAGGTAAAGTTCCAAGGTGTTTTTTTAGAGGAATTTCAACTTCTGGTGATTGCATATATATACAAGGTACCAGTACTAGTCACGGTGTGAAGAGCAGCTTCCTACAAACATAAGGTTTATGTACGATCAGAATAAAGCAAGTGTTACAGTAACTATGCCCTGAGGAGAATCAGGTAAGCACACAATGAGCTTTCCACCAACAATTCCCAGCTCAGATAGGTGAAATCAGCCCTCACCTGCCACAACAGTGCAGACACTGACCCTCTTAATTCAAAATGACAGGTGACCTCACCAGGTCCAAGCATACTGACAATTTTGAAACATGAGAAGAAGACTAAGATGCCTTCTCTCTTTAGTTTAGCAGAAGCATTTTGGTATCAAGTGGGAATGTAAATCAAACAAGGAGTGGAAGAAAACCAAACGGCAACTGACTGTGCCAAAAAGAAAGGAAATGAAAATAAAGAATATAAGAAGGAAGAAATGAGAAGGAAAGAAATGTGGCAAAGGCATAAATATTGTGGCAGGTCAGCGATCTCCTGCAACAACCAAATGTTGATCAGTATTTGAAAGAGGAATCCTTAAGGGAGGTAAATTGAAAAAAAAAAGTTGAAGGATTAATAATGGAGGCCTGGGATAGTGGACTTTGTAGACAATCATTTACAAAGTCTATTGAACGTGTGGGAGAAACAGACAAAATCAGGTTCTGTAAAAAAGAAACAATTGCACTTCTCGTTCCCGGATGTGATATGTTGATAGCAGAGGGACTGTATATTAAAAGGCAGAATACTGTAGCAAGACTGCTGCTTTGGTAATTGTGCAAACACTGCAAAACTGAAGTAGTTGAGAAGCATTAGAAACATGAACCGCAAAGCATTGCAGATAATGATGAAGTTTATATCACATGAGATCACCCATGTGAGAAAACCAGTTTATCAGTACATGAAAAAAGAAACAAGATTAGGATCGATCATTGAAATTGCTACACCCAGTGATTACAATGTATCAGATGTAAGAACTGGATCTGAGGAAGTCTATAAGGATGAAAACGCTTATCCCAATAAAACATATAAAAAAGGTTTCTTTTTGGAAGAAAGAGGATTTAGAACAGGATTTATTTTGTTTTCAGAAATAAAATTATTTAGATGAAGGGACTGCTCTAAATACTTGGACTCGCAACAAACCTGTATAGGAATTTTGGTTTGTCCTGATGTGTACTGCCGGTATAAGGAAGGCTGAATTGGAATTGCTGGAATCCCACCTCTGGGTGACATCTGTTTACATTAAAAGAGGATTCAGATAAATTATGAGATAACTATATGGACTTAAATGAATTAACCTTACATCCAAATAATTTTTTTCTAATATAGAAAGATATTTCACCAAAAAGGAAGAGTATTGTTTGGATCATCTATAATGATGAAAGAATTATCAGCAAAAGAGCTACACCGTTTCTGGTAGAGTCACCTCACTTATTGTAAGAAGGTAGCATAGTGTGAGGGTAATAGCAAGTGACTCCACTCAAAAAATAAATAATAATGGCACTAAATGACAGCTTGAGCCAACTCCGTTAAGGATATGCAAAAGTTTTGAGATATAGGGCCCAATCTGTGATGTTGCCACAGAATCCTTATACAAGGTCCTTAACATTTTAACAAAAGCTTATGGAAAAACAAAAACCATAAGGCCTTGAAAAAATAGGGCCACTGTATGTTATCAAAAGTTCTCAGTGTCCACTGAAAACAACATCATTGACTGATTAGAACGTTTTCCCCTCTCAAGCTATTGTGCCCAACCCCAAAAAAAATGTTACACCATGGTGTTCTACCTTTAGCAAATCCTGCTTGATCAGAATGTATTAAGGATGGGAAAAGAACATGAATGCTGCTGAAATTCATACAGGCTGATACAGAAGTATAAGGTGATATTTGTAAAGGGTAGAGACATATTACAATTACAGAATTCCATGCAGGGACACATATAAAGACTGGATTTAACATTTTGATGTAATACTCAGGTGACTAAACACCAATTTAGATATGTGTAATAAAATTAAAAGTAAAGCATTGTAATAACCTAATAAAAGATGCACTGTCCTGATGACAGACACCCCCAGAATGAAAACGTTCAAACTTCCAGATTACCTTTACCCGTTATCTGACATTGACTTTTCTTAAGGCAGACTTTTGAGTGTCCCAGGAAATAGCAAGGAATTCTCTGCAAAACTGCAAACTAAACTTCTAAACACAGTTCTGCCCCTTGCTCCTTATCATGAATACATTAATGTCATTATTATTTGGAGATAAAGGCAAGTTCTTCATTTTAATGAAAATCATGTAAATCTCTTGATTTTATGAGCCTGTAATGGAAAGTTTTTATTTCTGAAATACAAATGTATCTGATTCTATCTAGCATATGCGTTTTGAGTGAAGATGTACACAAACAGAAAGTAAACATTTTAAACATCATTTCTTAGTGTGTAGAAAATATCCCATACACACTTTACAGACAAATAATAATAATTGCAAATGTAATAACCAAGTTTAATGATCATAGGAATATTTATTTTGGATTACAGTGTATTTGGGAAGAAGCAGTCAAACAAGAAACCAAAATGAAGAAACAGATTTCAGTGCTACCAGGAAATTATTTGGATACATTTAATTCCTGCAATGGGAAAAAAAAGAATCTTAATTTATGCATTAGCTGTTTTTGGCAAGCATGATATAGACCAATAAGGTACAGTACATGCAGCAATAGTGTGGCTGCTCTAAATCTTTGCCAAAATTAATATTTGCATGTGAAATAAATGGTTCCCAAGACAAACTATGAGGCACGCCACCGCAGTGACTAACAAATGAGTACAGGCTATGACCCCAAGTTTGATATAATAATTCCAATCAAAAACCTTGCTGAACTGAATTAAATGATTTTGCATTTTCTTAATGACATCTATGCACAGCCACCCATAAAACATACATGTTTGTACACAAGCTAGAATACAAACACAGCAAAGTAGGCAAGTACTGTATCTGCTTGGCTACGTGTCTGTGACTGAGATGGTACATTGTTGCATGCCTTAGCTGATGATAATGTGATGAATGTCATAAAACCATGGTTAGAGGCACACAGAAACAAATGTTAGTCTCCCTTGGTGAAGAGGGAAACCTCCCATACACATCATCATCAAGTCAAAGTCTGCCGCAGTTTTAGTGGCCAATATATGCTCAAGCATTAATATACTAATGAAGATCACTAATCCATGCATTTTCACACCTGGAATCACCTGAAACTTCCTTGTCTGATTTGTGTTCTATTCTATTACTGCAATAATCAATTCCTTATGATTAATGTTCATAATAAACTTCAGATAAAACTTAAGATTTTTCGTACTGTTCCAGCAAGTGAAAGAAAGCTCTTTATTTGAATCATATGGATTTACTTTCACTTAAGAGCTAGCCTTAGGAAACTGACTGTATTTCTGTATTTGCTATTTTTTTGACAGTTGCTGAATCAGCATCTGTAATTTTACTAACTAGTTCCTCAGGATTGGAGGGGGGGGGGGGGCAGCTTATGCAACACTGATTATTGACATAGATTTATATCCAACAGCAGGTCAAACAGGAGTCATAAGTTCAAGCTTGGTTCCTTTTGCAATCAATTGAGGTCAAAAGTCTTTAAAGAGGCCAATAATGTATTTTTAACACTCCCAGAGGAGCATTTCTTCAGTTGTTCAGGCAATGGTAGGCTGATTTGTTTGGCCAGAGGTCATGTCAAGGCAAAAGCTACAATATTACATGCAGTTTCCAAAGGCACATGGACTTGATGATATGGATAAGTATCTTGAAAATATTATGATTTTGAATCAGACAGCCATGTAATGCTGATCATATAGCAACTAAACTGTGATTTTTCAGGTCATGACACCAATTAGTTATAGTTTGATAAATGTTGTTTGTGTCGAGTGAATTCAGTAACAAAAAATAAATGTATATAAAGTGGGAAAAAAAACTATTTCTGATGCCTTGTTACTCACAGTCAGTCTTAGATACTTATTTGTAATCACTAAAAGGATAATCCAAAAAAAGAACTAGAGGAATATAGCTAATCAGAGTAAAAATAATAAAAGAAAAAAAAACAGAGTAAGCAATTTAAGGATAAACCATATAAACCAAGTGAAACTGGGTATTAGTCAAGTTATTATATAAAGATAAAAAATATTTAAAATGCATACATGCATATGTACATATAAATATTGGATACAGGTCTACTGAAAATTGTCAACAAACCTAAACACTGACATCCTTAACATCAATCAACAAAATGTAAACAAAGTAAATGTCGACAGTATAATACAGAAGTGCCAAGTCCTGACATTGCTCCATGCAATGCTAAACATACAAAAAATAATAATTATAAGACCATCCTGCCCTCCCCCCACCAATCTGAAAATGCACAAGAATGGGGAAAGGGCATATTCACTAACCCTGAGAAATGTGCAGTCTTGCACACCTGTTGACATTCTGCTATGTCAACCAAATTGTCTCAACTAAAGAATGTCCAAGTAAAGTTTTGATCTTATTCAGCTCTCACACATTCATATATATATATATATATATATATATATATATGTGTGTGTGTGTGTGTGTGTGTGTGTGTGTGTGTGCGTGCGTGCATGTGTGTGTGTGTGTGTGTGTGTGTGTGTGTGTGTGTATATCTGTGTATTCAAAGACATATGTCTGGAACATTTCTCCCCGGGCCTTCTCTGAAAATTGGCTTCATTCCAAGTCAGACTTTCCCAGTAAACAAATGTTAAATAAATTTTATATATATATATATATATATATATATATATATATACATATATATATATATATATATATATATATATATATATATATATATAATATACATTTCTCTATACATATCTGTACGTGTTTTTAATTTATTTACTATTACTACCTTATACCTCTGTAAATACTTGTTGATATGTATGATGATTACTGGAACTGCTACCAAAGTATGATGTACAGTTATAATCTGTAATTGATGTTCCTTGTATACTCTGTATATATTTGCTTATCTCCTCTTGTGATGTGACACCATGTTTTGTAACCTGTCTTGGAGCTTTTCTCCCCGGGCCTCCACAGAAAATGGGTTTCTGACCCAGTGGACTTTCCCGGTTACCAAATGTTAATAAATAAATAAAATAAATACGCACACACACACACACACACATATATATATATATATATATATTTATATATATATATATATATATATTTATATAAAATATACATATAGATCCCTAGATATAGAAAAATATGGGTACCTATCAAAAGACCAAAATACCACAACACCACAACACCAATCTACAAAACATCAAGACTGGATTGCCAAAATAGCAAAATAATGAATCTCTGCAACAACGAAACCCAGAAAAAGGAACCAGGCAGTTGAGTTGTTGCGTGACATCACAGTGCAGCTGTGTTTGGGGTCTTTCCCATTCCCACTTACAGTGCTATCTTGGATTTGGCATTTATAATTAGCAGGGGGTGTCTATCTATCTATCTATCTATCTATCTATCTATCTATCTATCTATCTGAGTCGTTCAAAAAAATATTGATTCTGAAAGAATCAGGAAAAAAAAAATGTTTTCCTGATATTACCAGCATTCGATATTTTGATAGTTCAAGCACTTGACAGGAACTCATATAGTGGTATATAAAAATGTGGCAAAGAAATTAGGCCCAACTATCTATCGAAATAACATCATACAGTTTTATCTAAACTTTAAAACCATTGTAATGCATAGATGTTAAGGAAGGAAAAGGCCATGTAGTGTTCCAAATGGTGACCCCTTCAGAAACAAGCTAGGTATGCCCAAAGACTGCACTTTCTTTTTGTGATAACTGCAGCCTGTCATTATGAAAGTCATGTGGTGATATACAATGTAGCCCTGGTCCTGCACCCAGTAAGGCAGTGCATATTGGTGCCAAGGATATGTTCTTGCAGGACACACTGGATTAAAACAGGAAAACACTAATGTTTGCAACCTATATCATTCACTCCAATGGAGCTCAGGAAGTTTGACAGAATCAAATGATGTCTTCAAATTTCAAACAAATGTTAATATCTCTGGAACCATAGGGATTATGAAAGAAGTACAAATAGCAAACCCTTCCGCACAAATTATTTTATAGTAGTAGTATTCTCTGTGTTCTAGGTCTTAAACTGAATTTTATGTCAGAGCAGACACAGTATTTTGCAAACAACTTATAATATTTCAGCAACTACTCAAGCTACACACATACTGTCAGCAGCATTTCATTCATCTAACTGAGAGCTTTCCTATGAGGCTAAAAAGTTCTGTCTGTTACTTGCTTGTTTAAATATTTTGAAACGTGAAAACCATATCTATATAAATTAATATCATAAAAACAACTGTTAATATCTCTCTACCTGAACTAGATAGAGGTCAAATATTAATGCAGTTGAGTTTGCCATCATATAACCTTTAAGTTAAACATGTTTAAAATCTTGCACATAACATGGTTTTGGAATTACTGATGCAAATATGAATAAGCAATATTTGACGCTTAGAGGTGTCAGTAGGAGTTAACTGCAGATGCACCTGGAGGTGTCACTTGGATGTAATGAGTTGAAATGAATTTATTCCAGAGATGGATATCTCACAATCCACTAGTTATATCTGAATTGTGGTTTTATCACGAGGACATCCCACTAGGGTATAACATTTATAGGTATGATAGATAAAATAAAAAGGGGCAGTACAAATTATTATGTCACCCTAAGAATGTGTTATGCTTTCTCTTCCCTTCACTTGTCAGAGGTTAATGAGAGCTGCTCTCCTTTGAGCATCAGTATGATCACTGACTGGGAAACCCTTTATCTTTCAGCAACACACCATCCTATTCCAATTTTCATTTGTGGCTAAAGCCAAACACAGTTAGCTGTTGGCCACATAGGCCGTTAATTCCAGTTAGAAATGTGCATCTAATGACTATATTCATCAAAATGTCAAATTATAAAGTCTGCCAACAGGATAAGTAAAGCGATATTAGTTCTGGAGTGGTCAAGTCTCGCAGTTTCAGTAGTCACATTGCACTTCTATGCTTAATCAATTTACTTGGATTTAACTCTGTTATATTTACCTTGAGTCTGCCATGTAGTAATTCAGTACTGTAATCCTCTTTTGGACCTTTCTCAAAAGGAGATTTGCCACATATTACTTTCAAACTACTGACCCCAGCAATACAAGTTTTAAAAGCAGTATTATCAGGACATGTCTCAAAAGAGCTACTGCACTGGGTTAAAACACATTGTGAAGAGGAGGCAGTCAACTTGCAGAACTTGTCTCTTTCTTGCTGTCAAACCTCCTTATTCGAAAATGTGACCGAAGATGCATTCAAGCCTATCTTGGGTTTAAACAATGACCTCAGTAAGGAATAGTGCCTTCTGGGGTGTGTTTTTCTAGGTAGTAATAAAGAGGATGGTTATTAATGTTACCTTGCTCCTACATCTTGTCCTGTTGTCCCACTGGAAAAGAGCAGATGATCTCCATTAGCAATGAATGGAGAGCTGATCTGAAACTGAACCATTTAATCATTAGCAAACATAAGAGAGTCTGTTATACATAACAATCATCTAATGGCATTTATAAGATACTCCTTTCTGCTTTCCCCCACTTTGGTAACATGTTTCTGTTTTAGAAAGTGCATGTACAAATGCAGTTATCTACACCTCTACATGTGGTTTAGTTTATACCAGCAGAGTGGCTTTTTAATATTTTGGATAGATCATTGTTAAGACAGCAGAAAAAGAGAAGGCAGAGAAGTTTAATTATATATATTGTGGAAAAACCATATTATTTTCCAGATATACTTTTACAGGCACTGGCTACGAAACATGTATTAAATCATTTTGGAGTCTGTTTAAGCACCTTATCCAGACCATGTCTAAAGAAGGAAAAAACCTCTGTCACATTTGCTTGTTTTCAGTTTTATACAGGATTAAAGACCATTAGTTGTTAGTAATGTGAAGCTTGCACATATTTCCCACTGACTATGAGTAATTTAATGAAGCGTGCACATATTTCTCACTGACTGTGAGTAATTTAAAGTATTTTTATTTTTTATCTTTGAATTTGTAAGTTTATTAGAAATGATGTTCAAGTTACTACTAGAAAAATCAGTATATCATAACACCTTTGTATGTTTCAGTTACGCTTTCATATATGACTATTGTAGCTCACTGCAACATTTTGGCTATAAATGTTCCTCTCCTGCATTATATGAATACTAGCCGGTTTTCTTATACCATTACTACAGAAACCATCACAAGCATTGCAAATGTCATCATTAAATGACTGCAAGCAGGGCAGGTGGTGCTTTCTAATCTCTCCCAGTATGCACTGCTTGAAAAATAGCATATAGTGTCACTGGGCTGCACACAGAACTCACACTGCTTTGGAAGTCTGAATAATGAATAAGACAATCTGTCCTACATGGCTTAGGCCAGTATAAAAGCAATCTGATGCAGTCCAATCACGATAGAAAGCTACTTAATGAATAACTCAATTGCAAACAAATGGCACCCCTTTGTATTTTAAATGTACTTCAGGGGGTGCTATGCAAGCAATCAGTTGCACATGCAGACACATCAGGTTCTTGTTATAGATGATATCAGTGCAATGTGGCTAACTAATGTTATAACAACTAAAAAATGTGGTGCTCAAAGGATATTTTTCCCGTCAATGTTAATACCTACAGCTATCAGCATATGGAATAAGCAAAACAAAAGACATTGATTTTCCATTTTTTAAAATAAAAATAGAGTTAAGTAAGATGCCAACATTTCATATTACCCATATTAATCTCCGCAATATTACCAACCTGTGCTAGATTTTACACTGCATTTTATGTGCTCCAGACCATGTTTTCAAACATGAGTGGATTAGACAATCAGTGCCTTAAAGATAACACAGAGTCAGGTCCTCATGAATATACAGACCCTGAAAAAACCTAGCAACTCCTCTAGCCTGCTGTTTACATCATGTTTTCTAGCTAATGTTTTATTTTTTATTTTTTATAGAAATCATAGGACTTTTTCAACAGAATTATACATTTAGATTTGAAAGTGAATGAAATGTACAAGGAACAAGAATTTCAGTATCATTTGGTAACCCCATAAGTTTTTTTTTAGTCTTTATGGGTACATTTTTATTAAATCTGAGAACACTTTCCACCATTGTTTCTAAATCTCTCATCTAAGAATTTATCTTAAGTAGCTTATATGTATGTACCCTTAATCAGCAACATCTCTTTTTTTCCATATTTCACTGCAGGGCTTTTCCTTGTGTTCAAAAATAAGCCAGTGTTATTACACAGGATTGGATTTTATCTAATTCTTCTAAGATTATTACATTTATAGAAGATATGATTATGTTGCTAAATTTGAAGTCACCTAGATAGTTATCCAAGTTCCTTTTCTAACTTGAGATCAGTGAATATATCTGAAACAATAATGGGTGCACTTTAAAAAATTAACTTTGAATACTCCACACGATGAAACCTGTTAACTGTTCTTATGATTTTCATCACTGGCAAATAAACATGCTTCATATCCAGATAGTGCTAGAAATTATGAAAGTTGAACATGATAAGTTTGTTAAAATCTATTATTTGAACCTGGATTTATCAAATGATCATACCTATGGGTTCAAGGCAATATAAAACAATGGGCCTGATTCAAAAAAGGTTGGTGTCAGTGTAAATGTCTTACTTTGGAGGCTTTCAAAAGAAAATTAAAGGTTTTGACAATAAAAAATACAAAGGGATAAGTAAAAAAATACAGTACCTAAATGTGCATTTGAGACTGATGCGTTAAGAAAATGAGTGCAACAATGCATATCTTAGAAAACAAATGAACTGATAACAGTTTCATCCTTTACAAGAATTATTACTTTGTCAAACAATTTCTTGCAAGACTGCAAACAAGCCAGCTTTGCAATGATGTATACTAAGCACATAGTAATATACACCATGAACAGATTTATAAAAAATACAATCAGAAAACTTAACTACACTTTAACTAATGTGGCACTCATTTTCCAGATTAGCCAAACACATGCAATATTTCTCATAAAGGCAAAATTAGCTCACAAGTGGGCAAACTGTACACAGTGCGTATTGATAAAAACTTAATTCTGCTATGCTATATAACATTCAACACATTTGCTGTTTATTCATCCAACACTTGGTAAACAGTTTTTCTTAAAACAAGGTATCAACAATGCTTAGCATTTTATTTACTTCTTTTCTTTAATAAAATTGAACTGGATGAGCTGCCATACTCTTTTGAAAAATTTCATAGATTATTTTTACTCGTTACTTGATTTTTTGACTTACTTCCACATATGACCTTGGCTTCCAAAATTCACATGTAACTTGCAAATAAGAAAGAGCATAGTAAGTTCCAAAACTTTAGGCAATGGATCTTTTAAGCTTTATATGAATAGTGACAATTGTGTTATATCTAAATCTGTCTATCTATATATACATATATATGCATACACATTTATGTGACATGGGAGGCATGGGGGGAGGGGTAACCCATCTCCATAAAATGTTGTTTCTTTTTATTTTTGATGTACTGAGTGTCCAGCAGTTATGAAACTGTAAGACAGCAATATTGTGAAATATATATATATATATATATATATATATATATATATATATATATATATATATATACATTTATTTTAGTTGATATCTGTTGCCTGGGTAAGAAGGCTAGTCTATTGACCCTTTTTGGACAGCACAAGTGCTCAGAGAACATAAGAAGATTAATTTAGTACAGATTATACATAAAACAGAATGCATACAATAACGTTTATTTATACAGACTATACATAAAGCGTCAATATACAGTAAAGCACATTTATTCAGATTATACAGAAAGAGACTGTATGCAATAATGTACATTTATACAGATTATACATAAAGAGACTACATGCAATAATGTACATTTATACAAATTATACATAAAGAGACTGCATGCAATAATATACATTTTTGCAGATTATACATAAAGAGACTATATACAATAATGTACATTTATACAGACTATACATAAAGAGACTGTATACAATAATGTACATTTATTCAGATTATACAGAAAGAGACTGCATACAATAATGTACAGTAATACTGTGCAGAATAAAGTCTTAATTCTTAATTAATATGAACAAATTACATTCATATGACAGTAGCACATTTCAATAAAACATTCAGATATGAGATACAAGGTATATAAGACAATGAATACATTCAGATGACTGAAGTCATTTTATACAGAAAAACAAGTTTTGCAGAGCTTGACTTTTATTATCAACAGCTTATATTCGGATTACTATTGCTACTGAATTGATCAGAATAGTGTTATCCTTTGCCTCTATATCATATTTAGATATGCATTTTACATGCTGTGTGGGTGCGGATGTTTGTGTGTGTGTGTATGTGTGTGTGTGTGTGTGTGTGTGTGTGTGTGTGTGTGTGTGTGTGTGTGTGTCTATGTTTGTGCATGTCTATGTTTGGATGTATCTGTATATACATATGGGTTATACATATGGGTGTACATGGCTTTGTATATATATATATATATATATATATATATATATATATATATATGTGTGTGTGTGTGTGTGTGTGTGTCTACTATACATGATTGAAATTTCAGAAAGCCGATTCCCATATGGCTGAGACCATATGATCGACTTTTGAAATTTCGAACATGTAAAAAATAAAAACTTACTACACGTTGTGCCCCCACACCCCCTGCAACTTAAATATACAAACTCTGAAATTGCACTACAGTGCAGAAGATGGGAATCTTCCCATTCCACACTATACAGAGATGCCTGTTCTGCATGATCAAATTTCAAAAGTCGATCATATGGCTCGGCCATATGGGAATCGGCTTTCTGAAATTTCGATCATGAGTAAGGGACCCATATATTTATATATATATATATATATATATATGCATATATATATATATATATATATATATATATATATATATATATATATATATATATATATATATATATATATATATATATTTTTTTTTTTTTTTTTTATTGTTTATACACATATTTATACATCTATCCTTACATATACATATGTATACATATACATCTCTCTCTTTCGGTATATATATATATATATATATATATATATATATATATATATATACACATATACATTCACACACACACACACACACACACACACACACACACACACACACACACACACACACACACACACAAAATTCTGTATCAATATGTGTAAATATAGATATAGATTGATATAAGCAAATGTAGCACTAACTACAGATTAAATTTGTTTGAATAGTGACAATATTAGGAAAGCATTTTTTGCAAGGTAAAGTAAAGGATTCAGGCTAGAGGCAAGGACAAGATTATGGTAATTATTGTTTGACCAATATCACTTGTTATAAGTTTCACATCTTACCTCTTACTTGTTCATAGGTTCATAGGTTCATAGGTTTATACTAGGCTATCTGCCCTAAGGCATTTATAAGCCTAGCCCAAATTAACCCCTTATATGAAAAAATACTGTGCCCATTAGTTTGTTGTGCCTCTGTCCAGCAGTGACCCAGAGATGATTCCGATCTCCCATCCACAGGTCTAGATTTCTCTTGAACAGCGTCAGCGAGGTGCTCTGCCTCACATGGACCGGGATTTTATTCCACAGCATAGGGAGTCTCTGAGTGATAAATCTATCCCTCCAGCACGTCCTATTTATATCCGTGCTAAGGTTTAAGTCGCTTGCTCTAGTGGTTTTGGTGGATTTGGATTTTTGAGGTGGAGCATGTCCATTAATTCGGGTTGGACATGGCCTTGTATGGGAGGCACATGTCACCTCTGAGCAGGCGGCATGCGACTGAATAGAGCTGGAGTTTCTTCAATCTGGCAGCATATGACAGATTTTGGAGTCCCTTTATCCTTTTGGTGAGGAACTTTTGGGGTCTCTCCAATTGCTGCAGATGTCGGGTGAGATACATCCCGAATGGGGCATTGTACTCGATCATTGGTCTGATAAGTGAAGAGTACAGGGGAACAATGACCTCACTAGATCTGGATGTGAATCCCTTCATGATCAGGTGGGCAATGTAGAAGGTCTTTCTAACCACTTTAGCAATGTGAGTGTCAAAGAAAGGCCACTGTCAACCTGGGTCCCCAGGTCCCTGATAACCTCTTCTGTGCTTAGTGGATTGCCACCTATATGGTAGCTTGGGGTTACCTTGTTTTTCCCGAAGGGTATGACTATACATTTTTGGCGTTTAACTTCAGGCCATGGCTCTGGCACCAGCTATCTGTTTCCGTGAGTCCCTTCTGAAGGATATCAGTGTCCAATGCACTTTCCACTATGGCCCAGTTTGCAGTCATCTGCAAACTTTGTCAAAAGTCCTCCCATGTTGGCCTGTACTTCTGAGAAGTAGATGCCAAACAATAGGGGCCAAGGACCGAGCCCTGTGGGACACCACTTGTGACCGGCTTGGAGTCTGACACAGCGCCAGCAACTCTAACCCTGTGGGTTCTGTCCTTAAGCCAGTTTGCAACCCATCTTGTGACATATGGGTTTACATTTAAGCTGGTAAGTTTTTCTACAATACCGAGTGGGGTATTGTGCCTTTGCAAGGTCAAGGTAGGCTGTATGGACTGCCTTTCCCTCATCAATGGCCTTGGTGACTATTTGAAGAAGTCGACCAAGTTCAAAAGGCATGATCTTCCCTTGACAAAGCCAAACTGGGTCGGGTCCAATGTCTGCAAGTCCCCTATATCTTTGTTTATGAGCTCCATTATGATCCTCTCCATAGCTTTGCAGACTAGACTTGTTAAGCTTATGTCCGTAGAGGCCACCTTTGTGGAGTGGGACCACAGTTGCCGTACGCCACTCCTTGGGCACGTATCCTGTGGTAAGGCTGAGATTAAACAGCTGCCTTATGTGCGGGTTTAATTCCTCATTTAGCTCGTGTAGCACACAGCCGGGGACACCATCGGTCCCATTGATGCTGTGTTTTAGCTTTAGAGAGCAGCTTTCACCTGCGCATTTGAGATGTCCGGGAGGCTACACTCGGCTGGGATAGTTATCTCTCCTTTAGGGGAGAGGGTGAAGTTTGCACTGAACCTGTCTGCCAGTATGTTGGCAATGTCTGTGGGTTCAGTGATTTTTGTATCATTTTGGACTAATTCTGAGCATATCTGTGATGTAATATCATCCACAACTATCTGTGATGTAATATCATCCACAACTTCTCGAACCACCACTAACAATGGGAGGATAGATTCTTGTCCCAGAGACTTCCTATACTCTGGAACAAGCTACCCATTTATGTCAAGCAAAGTTCCTCATTAGCACTCTTCAAGAAAAGTCTTGATGAGTGGATGGGAAATAGGAAATACACCCCTGGGATCACTTCTGTGGCTCTGCTCGACAGGGGCACAGGAAATAAAATTTCTTGGGTGGCGTGAGCCAAGGAACCTTGTTGGCTAGGCTTACTTAGGCCCTTGGGCCAATAGCCTAGTACCTACCTATGAACCTATGAATCTTATTAATGTTTTGTCTGTGTTTCAGGTATGTGTCTGCATGTCTGCAGGGTTAATGCAGACATGCAGACACATACCTGAAAAACAGACAGACAGACACACACACACACACACACACACACACACACACACACACACACACACACACACACACCCGACCCACACAGCATGGAAAATTTTAAATTATTTGCACACCTAATATTTGTAGGCACAGTTCCATAATCTACCAGCCCTAAAATGAAAAACAGAAGACTTAATCAACACTTGGCAAATTAATTAATGACAATTATTTATAGTATTTAGACTATGGTTGATACAACCAATTCCCAATATTCAGGAAAACACTTTTCCCTTAGTGTACTTGTGCACCATAAGCATCCTCAACAACAAAGGTCCAAAAACTGACCCCTAGGAAGCACCACAGTTGACAAATATATATTTTGAAAAATTCTTCTTAATCTTTATTTTTTAATCTTTACTCTGTATAAATACAAATATATGCATAGCATTTACTTATGTGCTTTAGCCATGTTGTGTCTAAAAATGATTAGAAATGGAAAAAGTCTACCTTCTAGGTCAACAAATGAATTGAAAAGCAATAATTAAATTAAAAAGTTATAGAATGCAGTGGACTCATGATGGATGGCCACATGTGGAACTGCCACTCTTAGTGCTGCTGAAACCATTTTGCTGAACTTGCCAAGTTGTTGCAATACACATCATCAGATACTCTTTCTCTCATCCTGTGAGCTACAGCAGAAGCCTTTCAGTCATGCTGATGGCTGATTATTCCGTTGCACCATCAAATGACTTAGAAAAAAATATGTGAAAGCTTTTTGTTCACCTTTTGCACATAGTGCCCCCCCCCCCTTTAACAACAGCTGCCAGTTGTAGTACACATAGATCTGGGGCACATACATGCCACACAGTTATGACATTGCATTGTACTCACAATTTAACACATGCAGTGAATGCACAATGCGATGCATGTAGTGGAAACTATACGCCTACTTGTTGACTGGGTTTTGGGAGCACTGGCTGCAGTAATCTTGCAAATGGACATCCACTAAGATTCCCAAACTCTTCAAATTGTTTATGAACTGACCTACACATTTGAGAATCGTTACCCAGCTTCAGTGATTCACAGTTCATACTCTGCTACATAGATCAGCTCCAAACGCACACGTGCAGCTGTGTAAACAGGTAACAGATGCTCCATACCTAAGTTATACAGGGCTGCCTCTTCTCATACACTTTAACTGGACATTAAAGCCCACCCTAATAATTCTTATGGTATTTACCTTTATGACACACACAGTGCTGGCCAGCTTACAGTCACATGCTCAGATCATCCCAGTTGACATTGTAGTCACTCAAGCTTAACAAGCTGCGTTTACAGGAACATGCATAAGTGACCAATGAATTCACTGCTTGTGTATGAGCATGACTGCATACCAAGTATTCTACCTCACAGAGTCTTTCTTTATTTATGTAATATTTGCTGACTATTAGTGATCTCTATTTGTTCTGTATGCTGTGATCTTAGAATGAGAATAATAAAGCTCCATCTTACAAGAAGGGGTGCAGAGGGGCTTTTCCCACTGCAACAAATGCTTCTTTTTTTTTTTGTGTCGCATTTAGTCATTTTCTGACAAGAACAAGTACTTGTGCTTGGAGTTTGCATTTTCATGGTTTCATCATGTCGGAGGGTTTCTTGTCAGGCTTTAGTGATGACAGCTTAGGTGAGTTGTGCAGATGATGAAAATCTATGTTGCCTACTTTGGACACTGAAGATAATAGAACAAAGCCCTGAAAGACATGTTGTGCTATGCTGTTTAAAAGTAAGGACTGTGCTCCTCCTGGAAGACAACATTTTTATGCTACATATCCAGAGGTTTCTAATGGAATATTCACCTGCAGGGCATATAGTACTACTGTGCTTTCTGCTCTCAGTAACTATAACAGTGAACTTTTCCTCAAGTACCTATTATACAATTTAACTCTAGTCTGGATATGGACCTCATCTGCTGGTCACCCCCATTATAAGAGTGAACATCTGCCTATGTGTGATGTGATACTTAGTTAAATATCACATAATATTGCTGCATTTTCCCTGAACTAACAATACATACCTCTGAATGTCTCCTGTGGTTTTATCTTGTGAGGTTTGCCATGCTGTCTTCCTATACACAGCACTACTGATTTATCAGAACTCCGTGTTCTCTCAGAAATAAAGAACCAAAGGTAACCTTGAGGACCAGCCTTTCTTCTAATGAGTACTGTGCATTGAACATCACTGGAGTAGGATTTAAATGGTTTTCTACTGCATATTACTCAGTGGTCTTTGTGCAGATGGCCAGTTTTGCAAACATTAGTGCAACGGTATTAAAAGGTTGATGTATCACTGCTAACAACTGTCTTTCCTTGTTGCCAGGAAAAATACATTCTGGCAACAAGTCCTTTTGCATTAAAAAGATCTGAAGATTTTTCCTAGCAGGAATGTCCTCAGCCAAAAGTCTAATTGAACAGTCATATCAGATATGGCATAATGATGATTATTTACTTAATTTGTATTTAATGCGATACTATTTATATAAATGTTCCATTCCTTGTATAATCTAAGGATTTCATTGTTATATGACTCACATTATATTGCAGTCTGGGCTTTAATGTCATCGACGGGTGTTCTTGTTCCATTTCTGTAAGCCTAAGTGTGTT
Source organism: Protopterus annectens (assembly GCF_019279795.1). Taxonomy (NCBI): domain Eukaryota; kingdom Metazoa; phylum Chordata; order Ceratodontiformes; family Protopteridae; genus Protopterus; species Protopterus annectens. The sequence continues at coordinate 61,645,245 of NC_056746.1, forward strand.
TCTGTGCATGTGTATGTTTGTGGGTGTCGTGATGCTTTATGGATATTATGGTACTAAGGTATGTCAATGTAATCTTAAGAAAAGATGCCATGCTATACAATTTCCGTCTGTGTCTACTGCCAGTAGAACCAGGTGGATGCTTTAATTCTCTAGGCAATCAGTATTTAATGCTAATGAAATGATTCAGTCTTGATTACCTTTTAGAATTATCATTTGTTTTGCAGTGACCTATAGATTACTACCCGATTTATTCTTTAGTTTCTGAACTTTGGCTGACATTTTGTTATCTCCATCTGCTTAGGTTCTAATTGTGCTTTTAAGTCTGAGTATTCAGCACGAAACTGCATTAAAGGACTGTTCAGTAATTTATTTTTAATGCATAGTTCCTCACTGATGCTGTATCACAGCACAATGTACAATCCTTGATCATGCAATCTACAGAGTCTCAGGGAGGTCATAAGGACACAAGTGGAAATAATGAGTAAAATACACAGGGACTGAATTCTATTAACAGTATTTCCCTCCATCTTTGTTTTACACATTGCATTTCTGTTTATACCGTACATGATGACATTGCAATTTATTCTGAAAAAAAGAAAAAAATCTACATATTTAGTTTTTTTTTTGTCCAACCCACAAAGTAATGGCATGTAATGTTACTTTCAGCAGCAAAACAATACATTCTCAGGAAAAGGCTGTTTACTAACAGTGTGGTTTTAATACTATAGCATTACAAGTGTTTATTTTTAAAGTGAACCATTGTAAATAAAGATATAAAGTGATAGTATGTTCCAAGAACTAAATTATCTTGCTGGCACAAATAGCATGGATATATAGTGGCCTTTATAATACTTTAGTTAGTGAACTAGTGTGAGTTCAACCATCACTAGTACAAATTAATAACAAAAGGCTACAAGAAAAATGTTCATGGTGCTATCAATATTAAAAATAGTATTTATGTATTTATTCATTTATTTATTCATTCCTTCATTCATTTTGACTCTAATTGTGTAATGCACATAGCTTAGCATGACAAAGCGGATCATTCTTCCATTTACTTAAAAATAATATAGCATACTTTAAAGGCAGGAACAAATGCAGTGTCACTATTTCATGAAGTTTCAGTCAAAAAAGAAATGTGTCTCACAAACATACCCCTCTAATTCAAGAGATGCTGTAAAACAGCCTTGAATATTAGTTTGCTAACTCTGCCATACCTTAGGTAGATACACCTCTGTCCAACTGATATTTTTTGGTGGGTCAGATTTCTGAAAAGAGATACTCATCATATGTCTAGTGTTCACAAGTGTGTTTATTTATTCTGCAGTTCCTATCGCATTACTCTGTTAATTACTAATTCTGGTGTTGTATAAGTCTGGTGCTTAGTAATTCTGGAACTCCATTAAGACTGGTGTTAGTAATTCTGAAGTTTCACATGTTTAGTGCTTAGCATTCTGGAACTCCGTAAGACTGGTGTTAGTAATTCTGATGTTCCATATGTTTAGTGCTTAGTATTCTGGAACTCCATAAGACTGGTGTTAGTAATTCTGATGTTCCATATGTTTAGTGCTTAGTATTCTGGAACTCCATAAGACTGGTGTTAGTAATTCTGATGTTCCATATGTTTAGTGCTTAGTATTCTGGAACTCCATAAGACTGGTGTTAGTAATTCTGATGTTCCATATGTTTAGTGCTTAGTATTCTGGAACTCCATAAGACTGGTGTTAGTAATTCTGATGTTCCATATGTTTAGTGCTTAGTATTCTGGAACTCCGTAAGACTGGTGTTAGTAATTCTGATGTTCCATATGTTTAGTGCTTAGTATTCTGGAACTCCATAAGACTGGTGTTAGTAATTCTGATGTTCCATATGTTTAGTGCTTAGTATTCTGGAACTCCATAAGACTGGTGTTAGTAATTCTGATGTTCCATATGTTTAGTGCTTAGTATTCTGGAACTCCATAAGACTGGTGTTAGTAATTCTGATATTTCACATGTTTAGCTCTTAGCATTCTGGAACTCCATAGGATTGGCGTTAGTAATTCTGATGTTGCATATGTTTAGTGCTTAGCATTTGGGAACTCCATAGGACTGGTGTAAGTTATTCTGATGTTCCATATGTTTAACGCTTAGTATTCTGGAACTCCATAGGACTGGTGTTAGTAATTCTCATATTCCACATGTTTAGTGCTTAGTATTCAGGAACTCCATAAAACTGGTGTTAGTAATTTTGATGTTCCATATGGTTAGTGGTTAGTGTTCTGGAACTCCATAAGATTGGTGTTAGTAATTCTGATGTTCCATATGTTTAGTGCTTAGCATCCTGGAACTCCATAGCACTGGTGTTAGTAATTCTGATGTTCCATATGTTTAGTGCTTAGTATTCAGGAACTCCATAAAACTGCTGTTAGTAATGCTGATATTTGATATGTTTAGTGGTTAGTGTTCTGGGCTTCCATAAGTCAAGTACTTAATAATTCTGGTATTCCATCAAGTCTGGTGATCTCTATGTCAAGTGTTCCATAAGTAGGTTATGTACTAATTCTGGCATTCCGTAAGTCTGGTGATCTGTACTTCTGCTGTTCAATAAGTCTGGTACTTAGTAATTCTTGTGTTCTTTAAGTCTACAGTTTAGTAATTTTGATTTTCCAGAAGTTTGCGACTCAGTAATTCTATTTTTGTATGAGTCTGATACTTGCCAGTTCTGGTGAATTACCTGTTCTAAAGACTTAAACCTTGCCTGTGATATAAATAGGTCCTGCTGGAGAGATAGGTATGTATCCCACAGATTACCCTATCTCTGGAACAGGCTCCTTATCCTTGTGAAGCAGAGTTCTTTCCTAGACCAATTCAAGTGCAACTTGGACAATTGGATGGGGAACAGGAAATCCATCCCTGGTCTGGCATCTATGTCTGTAATGGACATAGGTAAATGGTTCATCTCCCAGGCTCCCGCTTGTAAATGTTTCATCTCCCAGTCCCCTACTTACACTTATCAAAAGTATCAGAACTTGTCAGAGATTTGGGATGCATGGCTAGGCTTAAAAAGCCCCTTTGGTAGTTAGCCTAGTAAACACCTATGAACCTATAAACCTATGGTGTTCCATAAGTTTGGTGATCTCTACCTGACTAGTGGTCAGAATGAAAGTCCATCAAACTGGAAACATGACACGTATGACAGATTGTGAGACAGGATAGTTAGATAAAGGGCTTGATTCTATACAGAATTCTGTACAACAGACGTGCAGCAGAAGGGGGTATCTCTCCTGCAGTACTGATAGATACATAATTCAGACAGAGAATCCCACATATCAGTACAGAGTCAGAATATACGTCAATGTGAAATGAATTTCATCCTGAAAAAGAGTTTAAAATATAATTCATTCTATCTCTGTTTATTACATGAAAAGACACTACACACAGGAGCGAGGCAGCACATGGGTATGCAGCAAGGTACATCTCAGTCTTATATTGCAAGAGGTATTGGGGAAGGGGATACATTATTTAAAGGCTCCAGAGTGTCACAGATTGGA